>NC_027748.1:41545437-41595628 GCF_000695525.1 Brassica oleracea var. oleracea | reverse complement strand
AAAAAATTCAAAATATAACATATAAGAAAAAATCTAATTTTTTTATTATATGGTTAATGTGATTGTTTAATTTTTTTTAATAATATAAATTTAAACAAAAATGAAGAAGAATGCAAAAATTGTTATCAAATCTTTATTATTCATAATCATTAATTGTCATATATATGTAAATCATATTAGGTAATTCCGTAGCTTTTATTTAAGGAAAGAATACACACTTCTTATATTTTAGCTTAATATAATGTTCTCTAGTGTTATATAATTATGGAATAATGTGATACCATTAAATTAAACTATACTTTATATTAGATGCTCTAGAATTCTTTGAAATGAAATTTAGAAGGCATTTAGAGTGCCACCTAGGATTTGAAGTTTTTTTTAATTAATACAAAATTAAGGTTCTAATTTTTCAAATGCTTCTCAATTAATATATAGAGGATACGACAGGGACCCACCATACCTTACACAAACCTTTTATTGTACTTTTTAAACTAAAGAAATTAATTATAATTAAAATTAGGCACTTTTTGATAATAGTCAGATTATGTCACAAGCAAGCAGCCTACATGTCACACACCCACCCGTTGTCTATCCATTCATTTTCTTTCTTTGCATTTTTTTTTTTTTGCTTCCAAAGAAAAAGAGAGAGAGAAGCTGAAGAAGAGGTTGTGGAATAATCGGCTCTGTGTTCTAAGGATTTGCGTGTGTTTGAATTCTCTCGAAACTTTCCTGGTTCAGCCTGAGAAGATAGTTCAGAAGATCTTTCTTATAAACTGTGAGTTGTTCTCCTCTTCTCTCTGTCTTTTAAGTTCTACGAATTAAAGATCCTTCTTCGCTTAGTGAAGGGTCTTCTCTATGGAGGGGTGGATCTTCCATATTTTCATGTTTTCTTTTTTTGATTATTGAGTTTTAAGCTTGTTAGGATGATGATGATTATGATAATTGTGATCACTATAGAAAAAATCTTGCAATTATTGAATTTTGAACTATGTCAAACAAAAGTACTGCAGATTAAAAAAAAAAAAAAAAGTACTGCAGATTTACTGATCTGGGGTTTGAAGCTAAAGTTGATGTTATATTTACTTGTTTATTATTTTTTTTTGTTGGTTATAATCTCTGATTTGTGTACTGATTTGTTATAGTAAATCTCATTAAATAGGTTTATTTCCGTTTTTATGCTTCTCCTTTTGTTATGAAGTTTCCACCTGTTTATAGAAATCACAACCTGTATGCAGATATGTTTTAATATATATATTTGACTTTTTTTACAGCAGAAGTTTGATTTGGTCAGAGTAATAGAAGATGGGTTACATGTGTGACTTCTGTGGTGAACAAAGATCAATGGTGTACTGTCGATCCGATGATGCGTGTCTCTGCCTCTCCTGTGATCGGAGTATTCATTCAGCTAATGCATTATCCAAACGACATTCTAGGACACTTGTCTGCGAGAGATGCAATGCACAGCCTGCTACAGTTAGGTGTGTTGAAGAAAGGGTTTCACTCTGTCAAAACTGTGACTGGTCAGGCCACAACAACAACAACAATTCTAATTCTTTGTCAAGTCATCACAAGAGACAAAGCATAAGTTGCTATTCTGGTTGCCCTTCAAGCTCGGAGCTCGCCTCTCTCTGGTCTTTTTGTTCAGACTTAGCTGGACAATCCGTTTGTGAACAAGAAATGGGTATGATGAATATAGACGATGATGGTCAGACCAACCAAAACTGTAATGAGGATAAGAAAGATGTCATCGTTGGCTCCTCTTCAAGGCTTGAAACCAGTTATGCAGCACATGCAAATTCATCATTTGCTAAGGTAATATTCTCTCCGTTTCAAATTAAGTATCATTATAGAATAAAATTTCCTTTAAAAATAAATGTAATTTTATCAATTCAATCAGAGTTCTTTTCCATGAATTTATATTTTTCTCTAATTAAATTAAAATAAAAAAAAACTATAAATGCTCATTTAGATAGTCAAATCAGAACAAAATTGAATATATAATTTTTTTTTTAATTTCTTTGAAGAAAAAAACCTAAAACAACATCTTACTTGTGTTGCATCCATGGTTTTATCATCTTGTTACTAAATTCGAGTTTATTGTGTGTTTATGGTTTGAAGGATATTGGAGTGTGTGAAGATGACTTTTATGATAACTTGGGTATGGATGAAGTTGACTTGGCACTTGAGAACTATGAAGAGCTCTTCGGCACTGCCTTTAACTCCTCAGGACATCTCTTTGGACAATGTGGAATCGATAGTCTTTTCCAGAAACATCAAGCAGCTCCTGAGGTATATATCTTTTTTGCATTTTCCTTTTTGCATCTTTGTGTGATTCTAATGATGATCTTGTTCTTCTCATAATCCAGGTAGGCAACTCAGTGCAGCCAGCTGAGAGCAATGATTCATTCATGAGTTCTAAAACCGAGCCAATAATTTGCTACACATCAAAGCCAGCACATTCCAACATATCTTTCTCTGGAGTCACCGGAGAAAGTTGTGCTGGAGATTTCCAAGAATGTGGTGCATCATCTTCCGTGCAGCTCTTGGGGGATCCCCCATGGTATCCTCAAACATCACAACAGGATAATAATGCTTGCTCACATTCAGTGACCCGTAATAACGCGGTTATGCGTTACAAGGAAAAGAAGAAGGCTCGCAAGTAAGTGCACCGTACTCTCCCTTGCAAAATCCAATGCATATGCATCACTAAATGAGACACTGTTGATTTTTTTTTATTTGCTATAGGTTTGATAAGACAGTGAGGTATGCTTCTCGGAAAGCAAGAGCTGATGTGAGACGGCGTGTAAAGGGGAGATTTATCAAAGCTGGTGAAGCTTATGACTATGACCCACTCACTCCAACCAGAAGCTATTGAATGATTCTCTATATAAGGTAAACCTTTAGTAGATACTAGGAATCGTGACTTATGGAGAGAGTTCTGAAGTCAGAATCTTGCAAACTGTGAAAAACAAGACTATTCAGTATTCACTCTGGTATGATAAGACACTAGACTGATGGTTTCTTATAAGCAATCATTCTTTATTGGGATTCAATCAGTTTTGTTTTGGCCTCAGAAGCTTCATTCTTGTTCAGAGGGATCATTCTTTGCTGCTTCAGGCATTACACGGATCAGAGTTCCATGAGTTTTGTTCTTGGCAGGGATATTTAGGGTAAATAAATAAACAATATGATCGTATACGCCTTTCTTTTCCATTTGTATGTATGCTCATAAATGCTTTTCTGTTTTGCTCTCGGCAGCATTCTTGTAAATTAAAGACATTATCTAGAATCTTTCAGATAGTTATTGAACAGTTTGCCTGAAGAAGACAAAAGTTATTACCACGTTAACTAATTGACTTGATCAAGCTTAACGTTGCTTAGCGTCCAACTCTTTATTGAATTGATTGTAACTTTGAAGTCTTCTCTTGGTAGCTTTCAAGATAACTTTTACATTTGAATTTTCTTGAAAACCATTATTAACATCAAAGTTCATACATTGTTTTTAGTTTTCTCATATTTTCGAAGTCAAATATAAAGAAAAAATTCAGGAACCTCGAATTGACAAGTTGAGCCAAGATCAAGAAAGTTTGTCCAAATTTGATTGCTGGCCCGGATATGAAAACATTGACCAAAAGGCCAAGAAAAGAACGAAGAGTCTTCAGATACAGACTCAGGCAAGGCAGCAAAGTTCTTAGGCTTAGCTCAGAAACTTATAAAGAGAGCTAATAACAACCTCTTCTCAAAACTAAGAAAGTAAAATTTTTGCTAAAAACCATAAGAAACAAAAAGATATAGAAACACCAAAAAACACTTTGATTCATAAAAAAAAAATAATACCTTCCCCCTATCCTCTTATGATCATTCTCTGTCAATCCCTTCATGCTTCAAAGCTTTTCATCTCTTCGGTAATTTGTTAAATGGCACACACAAACACGCAAGTCAACGAAACCTGCACCATATCTTCCTGAACCCTCAAAATCTTCTTTTACTTTTCTTTTGTACTCTTCCTGTTTCAGTAATTACTTGGCCAATTCATCTGCGTCTGTTGAGGCTGTTGGAAAACGTTAGGACCAGGTGCTCCCATTTCTGCTCCAGCAACACCACCTTGAGACTGTTGTAAGAGCGGATGATGAACGCCTCCTGGTGCTGTCACTGCTTGTCCCGGATGATACATCCCCGGGAATGCCACGTGACCAGCTTGTGCTGGAGCGTAAGTCACGTGTTGCCCATGGTGCTGTAAACCGTAGAAAGAGCTTGGCACATCTCTTCCTGGTCCAGCAATCCACACAGGCAATGCTTCACTCTGCAGAATACCCCCAATGTTAATAACTTATTACGAAAGAGGAAACTTTAAGAACAGGGAATACGTTACCTGTTGCCCTGTTGTGTTGTAACCGTTGTTTTCCTTCAGCTGCAACGTGCTGAGATCTTCATTGGAATTTGAATTCCCAGCTGAAGCAGCAGAGGTGGGATTATAACCTGCTGGGAACGAACCATATGATGGTCCGTAACCACCAGGCATACCAACATGAGCCAAGTTTCCTGCGTTAGTCCCGGGCTTGTAATGAGGAAGTGTGTATTTGCCTCCTGGTGCAGCAGCCCCAAGGGGTGGAGGAGTATGATATACACCGCTCGCCTGAGGTTGCTGGGGAAATGCACCGTTGCTTAAGAACGGGTGCATTGTCGGGAGAGGTGGATAGAACGGGGAGAAGTAGTGTCCGTATGGCATGTAGTTTGGTGGATAATGCGACATATGTAATCCCGGGGGACGGAAAACAGGAACAGGCTGCTGCGTGACAGGTAAAGAGCTCTGCATCAGCCCAGCAGCCTGAGTTGACAGTGGAGTTGGACTAGATGTCGACAGCACTACGTTATTTCCACCCTGCAAATCAACATGTTTAAACATTTCAGACACAAAACTGATATTATATGTTTGTAACAGCTATATCCTTATCTTTCAAACGTCTCATAACGCACGGAACAACATTTAGGCTAAAATTGCAAGGCGTGGAATGGATTATATAATAAACAACTATCCCAAAAAAATTGCTCTAACCTCTTGCATGGTTTGAGATGAATGCGGAGGCAACCCTGTAACATTCCCATTGAATTTGGACGCAGCAAAGGGAGAAACACGGCCATCACTGTCAGGGCCTGGGCGGTAGAACTGAGCATAGTAACTCGCTGTATCAAATGGCTGCTGGACCTTCAAGCAACAAAAGCAAACGTCATTATAAATGACAATATAAAAGCTACACATAATCTATGGTACAAGGCGATCAAGCATATGGGAGCTTAAAATAAGTTTGAAGCCTTACCACAAAATTAGGAATACGAAGGGCATCACGTGCTTGAGGGTCAGCATTCTCAAATTGTGGAAGCTGGCTCCCAGGAGCTGGAGGAGCAAGCCCGATAATATTGTTTGGTGAGTGGTCAAAAGAGTTTTGATTGCTTTCGGACTCCAACATATTCTCTTGCTTGGAGACATCATACTCCGGCGCTGCATCTGCTGCGGTAATACCTTCACCAGCCATATCATTTGGAACTTGTGAAGGCGACTCTGAGTAAACATTATTTTCCTCATCCTTTTCAGTCGAAATGACGGTTGGGTGACTGAATGCATTAAAAGAAAAAAATAAACATTTTAGACACTGGTCGTATGCTGTATACAGCCATAGTTCAAGACATCAAAGTGAAGAAAATTTAATACCTACAAATGATTAAAAACTGGTTTATGTTTCAAACTAAAGAGCTACAAGCAGGACCGAGTTGTTTCTAAGAAAAAAAAAACAATTAGATCAAATAGCAGCCTACAGCATGTAAAATATATATATATATGCTCTCTGACAGCTAGAATCTAAAGTACACCATAGTTCTTTGGAAGTTTCGACTATTCTACTAAGCAAAACTAGCGAACTACACTAAGGATTTTTTTTATTATAGATTTCACTCAGTTAACAACTCTTTCCAACTTCATATCACTCTAAATTGATAATATTTAGTCGCTCAGCAGCAACAATAATAATTGACGAAGTAGAGAAAAGTGGATACCTCAATTCCTCCTCTTCAAAACTTCCTTCAACTTCCGGCGAACTTTGAGAGAGAGGTACAGATATTTTCTCAGTCTCTGGAAAAGCTACCGAGCTTGATGTAATTGAAAATCCAGCATCGAAGCTCCCAAAGCTAAACTTGGTTCGTTCAGCCTCTGGAACAAGGATATGGTTTGGGATAATAACATGCTGGCGCTGGATCTGCAAGTCTTCAAGCTGCCTCTCCAATCTAGATGTGCCCTCTGCAGAAGGGACAACATCTTCAACAGATTTTTCGCTGGCTTCAGTAGGAACTACAAGAGTTTCGGTTGTAGCTGATGCAACGGAGCCCTGAGTAGTGGTGTTATGGTTCACTGGCTTCGGTTTCCACTCCTTACCTAGAAACAAAGCATCAACGATGATGGTGTCAGAAGATTGCCAATGCAAATTAAAAACAAATTAAGAAGAACTATAGAAGACAAATAAATCATAGTTACCTCTTTGAGCAACGGTCTGATGCGACCGGTTACTGTAGTTAGAAGAAGGCCGGCTACCCGTGCTGTTGCTATGAGATGAGGCAGGCCTCGGAACATGAGCGTCATTCACGGCGGTCTTCACAACCCCACGAGCTCTGTTATGGAACTTGCCTTCTCCAATGTGTTGTTCATGCGCTGTTTGCTCGCCCACAGATTTGGGAGTGAATCGAACCTCAGCGGAGGATGGACGAGGGAGTGGCAAAGAACCAGCCGACTTCTGCTCATTAACGCTCAATGCTACACGATTTTTGCTTGATTCAACATCAATGCTGTTTGAGGGGACTGAAGATCCAGTAGCTTTGCCTTTGCCTGAACGAGCTGGTCGGTTGGAAGGATGATGAACATCAGAAGTTTTATCCATCACAGCTGAATGGCTGTTAATAAAACAAAGATCATGAGAAAGTTCATCTACATGGTATATTCATGCTGGAAGAAAAAAGGCCTACTCCTACTAATGTCATACAGAATAAAGAAAAACGATACATAATACAGATTTGAGTTATAGGATGAGAATCACCTTGACACTGCATTGTCTTTAGTTATTGTTTCTTGGGAGGTTGAAGCTGATGGATCGGTGATATGCTTGGGACCGTTTTCTTTTCTGAAAGAATTCTTTGCACCAGCACCATCTGATTAGAAGTAAACATTTACAACAGAGACTTTATCAATCACTGAAATTTTCAAAAAGCGACGAGCAAACACGTGTGGAATGTCCTCAGAGGAAAAGCAAGCAAGCAAGCATCGGTTTTGAGTAAATATAGTAAACATGATTGTGACCGCAAGTAACCACCGTACAAAGAAAACTAATGTTGTATATTAAGAGATGCAACATTGAGAGTTTGCTTGATTGGTGTTTACCATGTGATGAATGACGAGAAGAGAAGTTCACACGACCACCCCTGCCACCACGGCCTGGGCCACCAGATCTCCATTGTGGCTCAACAGAATCCTTGTTGCTAATGTTCTGTTGGATTTAATAACATAGTCAATCACCATGTCACGAACATATGCTGTTTATTGCATTTTAGACACACTTTACACAAAAACCAATGAACTAGACCAAAAGAAGTGCAAAAAAACTACATACCTCTTTTCTCTTATCACGCTTTTTCTTAACCTCAAGGAATGGATCTGCAGAGTCACGAACAACTTTTAATATTGACTAATATGAACCAATCTAAAATCCTAATGCAATACCACAAGATCTGCCTTCACAGCCAAAGCTAAGTAACCTTATATCTCACACACACACACCACTAGTGGATATAAATTGATTCTCACGCATATTCTAAATCAAATCCTGAACCTTTTTTTTTTTTTGTGGGAAAAACGGTTATAAGACAATATCAAATAAACAACTAAAGACATCTTTTACTACCGAACATATAAACAAGCGACGAGAAGACAAATCAGAAGCTAAAACTTAAGTTAAGACAAAACCCCCAAATCGAAAACCTAAAATTGCATCGCGGATCCGTTAATCGAACGAATCGAACACAAGGATTAAAAGATCATTATATATACCCTGAAGGGATAGGCGGTCAGTAGCCTCATCGGGATTCATGTTGCATTCGAGGAGCATTGCGTGAATCTCCTCCTCACTGTAGTTCCCAGCAGTGATCTCCTTGATCGTCTGAATCGTCTTCCGAGTCTTCGCCGGAATCGAAACCCTAGCGCCACCACCACCGCCGCCGCCGCTGACCATCCTCTTAACAAAGTTATCTCGCTTCTGTTATAACGCGAATCGAATCTGGGACCAGACCTAGAAGGTCTCGGTGCCTATACGAATACGAGAGTGATGAATCAGCAGAGGAGAGGATTGGGATTTGAAACTACGAGGAGGAGGCGAGAAAGGGGAATGAGCAAAAATATACGCAAGTGTGTGATTTTAGAAGCGTAGGGCTCTCTCGCTTTCTTTATACTATTATGTTTTTGGCTTAATCCTTTTCCTTCTCAGTTTAAAATTTTTTTAATTATTGAAATTCAGGTATCTTAAATCTCTGATGATTTTTTTTTTTTTAATGATGGCGTTAAGTTTTTTTTTAAGCGGTTCATAATATATGATGGGAGGCTAAAAGTCATAATAAAGTAATAATTTAGCAATAATTCATTAAAAAAAAAACAATAATTTTGACTATTCTGTTTTGTGTTTTAAATAGTTAATACTTTTTGCACATGAAAATAAAAATTATATACAAGTTGTTCTTTTGTTTTTAATAATTATATGTGAACAAAAAAACTCATTATAATGCTAAGTAAACTAATGAGTATAGTATTTTGTAGACAAATTAAATGATAATTTAATATTCTAAGTAATGTAAATTTGTTTAGAATATGTGTTTCGTTATATATTTCTTTGAAACTAATTAGATCTTTGTGTGTTGTTATCAGTTATCACTATCATTGGTTTTAAGGTTTAGTTTTGCCATTTTATTTTTAGTAAAAAAAAAAAATGCTATGGACAAATATCAATGTTTACTACTAGTTGTCGTTTTAAAAAAAAAAATACAAATTTGTTCAGATAAATTTTAATCTATGTTTATTTTTGACAAAAGGCTTAAATTTTAATTTATGTTACCAAAGAGAAATCTGTAAGAGCATCTACAAAGGTGTTACACGTTGGAGTCCTTAGGAAAGAGGGTATTTCGGATTTGGTTAGGACATTTCAGATTTTTTTTTTTTTTTTAAAGAAAAAAAAAAGATGACCATTCGTAGGCTGTCACGTGTCCTGGGGATCCGCAAATAGTGTAAGGATTCGCTAAGAAACAATCCTTATTTAGGAATTTTAAGGATCGAATCCTTAACTTTTTGTGGGGTCTACTAATTATTTAATTATTTTTTCCCTAAGGATTCATCTCTAAGGATCTCTTTTGGAGGTGCTCTAAGAGAAAATGGGCTCTAATACTGTTTTTCCCAATAAATCCATTCAACTTTATCTAAAAGGCTGACAAATAATTGTACTATGGCTGTATAAAGTTATTCAAAAACAAAAAAAAAAACAAAAATTATATTTCACAGCAAAATATTCACAAATATTATCTTGCAAGTTTGGTTTTCCTCTAAATAAATAAATAAATAAACTTTCGCTGCACGTTGCATACACCAACAGTCAGTTTACTTGTCCCCTAAGAGTCTTAGATCCAAACCCAAACCAAAACAAACCGAATTTTTCTCAAACCAAACCAAACCAAACCAAACCGGACTCCACAATCTTACCGCCATAGCCTCATCCACAGACACAGCCACTCGTCTTCTCTCTTCTCACTTTCTCCTCTCCAATGGCGAAAGCTTCGAACTTTCTACAGTCAACCCTCCTCCCATCCTCCTCCCCCCTCCGCAACCTCCGCACCCAACCTCTAACCCTCTCCTTCCCACCTCTCCCCTCGTCCCGACACCGTCCCATAATCCACTGCTCCGTCTTCGCCGGCGAGACCACGAAACGATCCGCGGAGGAAGCCCCGGACATCTCATGGGGCTGCGAGATAGACTCAGTAGAGAACGCCACTTCTCTCCAGAGATGGCTCTCGGACTCAGGCCTCCCGCCGCAGAAGATGGCCATCGACAAGGTCGACATCGGAGAGAGAGGGCTCGTCGCGTCTCAGAATCTCAGAAAGGGAGAGAAGCTCCTCTTCGTTCCTCCTTCCCTCGTCATCAGTGCTGATTCCGTAAGCTCATAAAGTGTTGGAACTTTTATCTAAAGTTGCAATAAAGTCACGACCTTTAGATTCATGGGTTTAGGTGTGGACCAATGGCGAGGCTGGCGAAGTGATGAAGCGTTACGATGTTCCGGATTGGCCTTTGCTGGCGAGTTATCTTATAAGTGAAGCGAGTCTTCAGAAGGGTTCGAGATGGTTTAACTATATCTCGGCTCTTCCCAGACAGCCTTACTCGCTTTTATACTGGTAATAACTTTTCTTTTTCTTTTTAAATTCCTGTTGATGAACTTGAAAATGTTATTTCCAGTTGATAGCATTTTTTTTGGTAATGTTATCAGGACTCGGACAGAGCTTGATATGTACTTGGAAGCTTCACAGATTCGAGAACGGGCAATCGAAAGAATCACTAATGTTGTTGGAACGTGAGATATTGTGTTTTCTTTCTTTCTTATCTCTCAGCTGCTAGTGATGTGTAGAACTTTGCCTTCTTTAAGTCTTGGAGTCTTTGTTTAGCTCTTATCTCTATGCTTTACTTGATGCACTCTCTGGCATTTTGTGTGTGTGTGTGTGTATGTCGTGCATCAGACACAGCTCATGTCTTTGTTTTTTTTTTTTTCATTTTCTTTTTCCCCAGTTATGAAGATTTAAGAAGCAGGATATTTTCCAAACACCCTAATCTTTTCCCTAAAGAGGTAACTTGTTAATGCCTATTTTGCTGCAATTGACTCAGAGACATAGGCTTTCTATTTTCTACTCAAACGCCTGTTGATTTTTATCATGTAATGAAAAGAAGAAACATTTGTAAAAATCTAAGTAAATCTTCCTAGTCAGACTTGTAATTTGTTTGTTCTGTAGAGGTGTTATATTCAAACTTGCAATGTAAACTTTGGTATTGATTCTATTCTATTATGTGCAATGAAATTTCTTGTCAACATGTATATGAGTCTGCTATTCATTGAATCATTGGTTGCAGGTTTTCAATGATGAGACGTTTAAGTGGTCTTTCGGAATCCTATTCTCACGCTTGGTAAGCACTTCTTCATCAGAAGCAACCAGTTGCTGCTCATGTTAATTGATTCACTGGAATTAAATGTCTTGAACTAGTGAAAGATTTGTTCTTTAATCCTTGTATGACTTGCTGCACGGTGTAATAGTCTATTTAGCATAGAAATGACCACGTACAACCTTTCCTGTAGTCAATATTACATGCTTGTCACTGTTAGTTCAGACTTAAGTTTCTCTAACACAGGTTCGGTTGCCATCTATGGATGGAAGATTTGCCTTAGTTCCATGGGCAGACATGCTTAATCACAACTGTGAGGTACTTCTTCTTATCTTCATAACCAATTACCTCTCATATTCTCTTCATCAGAAAAACATTATGGTAATAAACATTTCAAATTTCTGCTTGGGGACAGGTTGAGACTTACCTGGATTATGATAAGTCTTCAAAAGGAGTTGTCTTTACAGCAGATCGACCATATCAACCAGGTGAGCAGGTAAACAATATCTATAGATTCATCCAAAGTGTAATAAGAATTTGTCTAAAAAGTCTCTAATACGTTTTCCATTACATGACCTTTGTGCAGGTCTTCATATCGTATGGGAACAAATCAAACGGAGAGCTGCTGCTATCATATGGGTTTGTTCCCAGAGAAGGAACTAATCCCAGTGATTCAGTGGAGCTGGCAATGTCCCTCAGGAAAAACGACACGTGTTACAAGGAAAAGCTTGATGCTCTAAAGAAACATGGATTATCCACGTAATCAAATTCTTCCCTTTCAAGCTTTTGTAGGTATTCTCTTGATCAAAATTGTTCACTGGCAGGCCTCAATGCTTCCCGGTAAGAATCACTGGGTGGCCATTGGAGTTGATGGCGTATGCTTACCTAGTTGTGAGCCCTCCAGATATGAGTAACAGCTTTGAAGAGGTTTGGCTATCGACTCCTTTTTTAAGAGACTTACTACATCTCCGTCCTAAATATTGTATTTGTTTCAGATGGCGAAAGCTGCTTCGAATAAGTCATCAACGAATAAGGATCTAAAGTATCCTGAAATCGAGGAAGAAGCATTGCAGTTCATACTGGATTCATGTGAAACAAGCATATCAAAGTACAGCAGATTTTTAAAGGTAATAAAATAACCTAAACAGCTCATCTCTTGTGCTCTTTCATCTGCTTATGGTTAGTTTTGTTGATTATGGTAATTGTAGGAAAGTGGATCAATGGATTTGGACATAACATCTCCAAAACAGTTGAACCGAAAAGCGTTTCTGAAACAGCTAGCTGTAGACTTGTCCACCAGCGAGCGTAGGATACTGTACCGTGCTCAATACGTAAGGGTTTCACTTTCTAGCCAATACAATATTTAGTATAAATTTTTGTGGATTTATCCTTGATATCTTGGAACTATGTGTTTTTGTTCAGATTCTGAGGAGGAGACTGAGAGATATAAGAAGCGGTGAGCTGAAAGCTCTAAGGCTTTTTAGTGGAATTAGAAACTTCTTCAAGCAGTGAGTGTTGTTGTTGAATGAGGAAACGTCATCATCAACAGCTTTCGGATCCATTAAAGGTAGTGATGCTGCATTGTGCTTCAAAATGTAATTTTTCAGCAAAGAAAATGAAAGTGGTGTTGATCTTAGCATCATACAAAAAAAATTATTTGGTATGTATTATTGCTGTACAATCTCTGTCGATGTTTACATTTTATTTCTTTGTCCATAGATTACATAAATATCATCGAGCTTTGATGTAAACGTTTTGATATTTTTTTTCTCCCCCAAAGAAACGACGTATCAATCAATGGAGTTAATATGGTATATCTAGTGACGTGGCAATATTTAAATGGTTTATATGGTATCTTACCACCAATTACACAGCGCCACGTAAGCTCGCTGACTAAATAACTAAAGCGACGTCGTTTACAGTTCATTATGCTTGTCGGGTCTCTCAGTCAAAACAGGCTACATCGTGTCCTATTCTGAACGAACTCGCTCTTTCTCTCTCCCCACCGTCTTCTTCTCCGATCTATCACTCTTCATTGTTTTTTTTCCTCTCAATTCTCTGATTTTGAAGGTAAATCTATCGCCTCGTAAACATCGAAACCTAATCAAAGATTATTCTAACGATTGAATTACGTTTTTTAATTGAAATAATTCAATATTTATCTGTTTTTAGATGAGCTTGAAGGCTACGATCTTAATCCTAGGGCTCGTGTGGAGCTTCCAGGCAGCGTTAGGGATTAGATTCGTGATAGACAGAGAAGAATGCTTCTCCCACAAGGCTGAATACGAAGGAGATACCCTTCATGTCTCTTTCGTCGTCATCAAGTCTGATTCTCAGTGGCATTTCAACGAGGATGGTGTAGATCTTGTGGTATGACTCCATTTCATCTGTACACTTGTTAATCATAGAAAAAAATGCTTAAGAATCTCCATTGTTGAATATGAATTAGAGGCTATATATGTTGTTGGTAGATAATCTCTTAGCATGTATGTTATATAGAAAATTATTTTATTTAGAGATTTATCTTGTGCCATTAGGGGTTTTATTTGGTTGTTGTTATGCTTAATTTTATTGGTGTTTTTGTAAACAGATACATGGGCCAACGGGGGAACAAGTTCATGACTTCAGGGAGCAGATTAGTGCCAAACACGACTTTGTTGTCCAGAAGAAAGGGGTTTACCGTTTCTGTTTCACTAACAAGTCTCCTTATCATGAAACCATTGACTTCGATGTGCAGCTTGGTCACTTTGCCTACTACGACCAGCACGCAAAGGACGGTGAGGATTCTCTGCTGTTTGGTTTTGTACCGGTTATGTTAGGCTGATAATGGTTTTTTTTTTTTTTTGTGTAGAGCATTTCACTCCGTTGATGGAGCAGATATCGAAGTTAGAGGAGGCTCTTTACAACATTCAGTTTGAGCAGCATTGGTTAGAGGCTCAGACCGATCGTCAAGCCATTGGTAATTCTCTTTCTATAAGAGACCTATTTGGGTTTTTGTTTTGTTTTGTTTGCGGGAGATTAATATGGTTTTACCTTTCTTTTTTTTTGTTGTTGTAGTGAATGAGAACATGAGCAAGAGAGCAGTGCACAAAGCTTTGTTCGAGTCGTTTGCATTGATCGGGGCAAGCGTCTTCCAAGTTTATCTTCTGCGTCGCTTGTTTGAACGCAAACTCGGCATGTCTCGTGTTTAAAAGTATTAAGCCTATTATGTGAATTTTGGAGGCTTTCCCCCAAAGTATTTATCTTGCTTCATAAGTTAAAATGTGCCACAGAATCTTTAACTCTTTTTACAGTCGTAGTTCATCTGAAAGATTTCACATTTTCAAGAAATTATCCACTCGTGACTCGTGATGATGATTTAAACGATGCATGAAGCATAAACTTCTTTTTTCACTCCTAACCCTACAGTCATTAGTAACTAAGTATGGTTTGGTTTTCTTGCCGAACCAATGTTTGGTTACATGAGCTTCAAGGCACCAAACTCTCTTTTCCTTTTGTCAACTACTCATAGGATTAAACCTGGTCCTCTATAAAGGTTATTCCGATTCACAATTGATGCGATTTTGTTAAGCTGTCTTTGGTTTGCCTTTTAGGTTTTGGGTAAGGCTTATTGTTTAATCTGAAATATCATCAGAACAACAATAAATAAGACATCAATATTCTGTGTGTAACAAGTGGATTGCATTTTGTAGGTACTTTCTTAAAAATCTTGAAAAAACAAACAAATGACAAGTTCTTGCATACATAACTTGTGTGGTCAACAAACACTAGTACATGTACTTTTGGAGAACTCACACTTGAAAGCAACTCAACAATAGTAATAGAATAGTATTACATCGATCAAATTAAGGTCTATCATCAATTGATGAAATCACACCTTTAATGGAACCTCTGAAACTCAATTACCCTCTCTCTCTCGGCTAGGATGGTAGTTGGCTTGAATTTACTTTCTTCAGCAATTTATTTATTGGTAATTATAGATGATGTAACCAATAAGATGTTTAAGAAGAAAAAAAGATTAATATAATTACTTGGATTCCTATAGGTCATTTTTAAAGTTATAAATGACGTATCCAATAAGACATATATCATATAACTCTATATCCGTCTCTTCATATTCTTCTCCCATCTCCAAAATTTCCTTTATAATTGTTTTAAACAACCCTAAAGCAGTTATGGATAATGATAATGGATGCAGAAGGTTCATCTTGGTTGATGATGAGTACAAGTTCTTCTTCGATCATCATCTTAGTGGTGGCGACAACACTTTCTTCCCTCCCTTTGACGATGACAATGTGGAATCTGAAACTCGTAATCTTTGTTTCTTCTCATTACCACCAATCAACAACAGAGTTCCTCAGCAGAGAAAGAGGAAAGATATTGGGTCTGAGGCTGAGGTTTCAAGAGCTGTTCCGGTAGCTACAACTCGAGAGAGCATTCAACGTGACAATAGAGCTTTTGAACGAAGAAAGAGGAAGATGGCTGAGTTTGAGTCCGCTAGTGTTTCAAGGAACCAAGGAACCATCCAACGAGACAACAAAGCTAGGAAAGTGTCAGAGTCAACAAAGGTTAACACTTCACAGGATGTTCCTTTGGTTAGAGCCACCCAACGAGACAGCAAAGCAAGGAAAGTGTCAAAGGTTGACACTTTAAGGGATGTTCCGTTGGTTAGAGCCCAAGAAAACATAGCTAAGAAGATGTCAGCATCAAAGGCTAACACTTCATGCGATGTTCCGTTGGTTAGAACCAAAGAAACCATCCAACAAGACAGCAAAGCTAAGAAAATGTCAGATGTTCCCTTGTTTAGGACCAAAGAAGTCATTAGAAGAGATAACAGGATTGCTGAACGAAGAAAGAAGAAGATTGATGAAACTAAAGCAGCAGGGGCTTCAAGAGTTGTTCATAGGGAGCGAGTAGATACAGCTGTAGATAAGACTGTTCCAGTGACACAAAGCAACAAAGGAGTTTCTGTTGGGACAAGGAAGAAGAAGAATGAAGCAGCTGTGGATAAAGACTACATGAGCTACCTCACATGGCTTGTAGACTCTCTTAAAGATTCCCCAACTGTTCCTGTTCAGTTTGAAAAGGATCTATTAGCAAAAGTAAAGGTTGAGCAAGATACTGAGTCTTGTTCTCATGATGATGATGATGATATAATGGTTAGTGATTCCCCCTTCTTACATGGAGCAAGTAGTACACCTTTTGTGGTGTCCAAGAGCAAGACAGTGATTGATCTCGAGAAAGATAGTACCGAGGACGAGAGTAGAAACTGTGTGTTTACAAAAGAGCTAATGGAAGCTCTGGAGAAACCATACGATGAAGGAGAGTTGTCGAGGCTCTCTGGTGAGGTATCAGAGAAAAAACCAGTGAGTCGTTGCAGAGAATTTAGAAAGGGAAGAGTAAGCACTTATGAGACTTCTGAGTTGGGGCCTTCCTATCTTGAGAATGTATCTGATTTTGATAAAGAATACAGACGTGTGGATGGTGATGATAAGGCGAGATTGAAGTTGCTACGTGGTTTTTTCTTCTACTTGAAGAATGTTACTCGTGCTGGTTCTTTCAAGCCTTGGTTGCCCGAGAACCAGAAGAAGCTGGGGCTAAGAAAGCAATGCTTGCAAACCATAAGGAGGTGTGTAGTAAATCTTTTGGGTTAAATAAGCAGGTTGATGTAGTTTTGAATCAATGTATTGTCTTTGTTTCTTTTGTTGTTGTTGTTGTTGTTGGATGACAATATGATTCAGAGTAGTTTCTTGTCCTCCAAGAATCTGTTATTATTGGTGCAATGTCTCAGACTCTTGTTCTCATAAGACTAAAACTTGATTATGCAATTTAATTGAGTTAAAAAGGAGGGTAATCTTTTGGGTTAAATAAGCAGGTTGATGTAGTTTTGAACAAGTGTATTGTCTTGTTTCTTTTGTTGTTGTTGTTGGATGACAATATGACTCAGAGTAGTAATCTAATATTATTGATGCAATGTCTCAGACTGTTGATATCACAGGAGTAAAACTGGAACTAGATTATGCAATTTAATTGAGCTAAAAGGGCATTAGATTGAGGATGATGGCGTTGGGGGTTTGAATGTTGATTTAAATAACTTTTCTTATTTAATAAGAAAAAACTGAGAAGACAAGATTGTTATGCTTTCTAAACTAACAGAGAACAAGCAAGATATAGTAACCAAACATCAACACCATCTTCTTGTATACACATTTACTATATACAACATGGCTAATATCTTGTTTGAGACTTAGGAATATGAACCAAAGAGGCACACAGCATCTGCTCTCAAGCTCTCATGATGAGTTCCCTTATGAATCAGCAAATCATACACTTTGACTACTTTACAGAAGCTATAAACATTTGACTCTCTTTTCTTTTTGGGGTCAAAAGCATCAGACTTTAATAGAAGTGAAGGAAAGTAATAACAGTTTAAATGACTAAATTACCCTTACTAAGAGTCGATAAATTACCTTCATACAATCTTTAAACCCTACCGGCAACTGTCACTGCTTCCTTTAACCTAAACCAATCCAAACTTGCCGCTACCGTCGCCGGGGAACTTCAGAGTTGCTGTCTTCTATCGAATTCTCAACGAAGGTAAAGAAGTTTTTGTGGGTTTACATTCTCTTTCGATTTTGCTATATAAAGATATGTACTTTACTCAGAAACAGAGCTGTGTTGTGTTGTGTCTGTTTGTAGTAATGGTGGGTGTTTCTGTTGGGGAGCAACAGTTTATTAAAGGTGGGATTGCTCAGGATCTTCGAACTGATGGTCGGAAAAGATTGACTTACCGTGACATCTACGTCGAAACCGGCGTTATTCCACAGGTAATGTAATAATCTCCGAGAACTGATCGGTTAGGTTTCAACAGATTTGCTTACTACTCTCTTTACTCTTTTGTTGGGTTTAAGGCTAATGGTTCAGCGAGAGTTAGAATAGGTGGAACTGATGTCATTGCCAGTGTAAAGGTACTTCCTTTATTATTCTCTCTTCACTGTCATTGTTGACTTAGAAGTGTTACTATGAATGTTAAGGCAGTAATCTTGTGTGATTACAGGCTGAGATTGGGAGGCCAAGTTCTCTGCAGCCTGATAAAGGAAAGGTTGCTGTTTTCATTGATTGCAGTCCAACCGCAGAACCTACCTTCGGGGTGAGCATTTTGGCTTATCATATTCATCACTTTTGTCTTCAAAGTCTCAACCTTTATGGTCTTTAAAGTCTCTAATACTTTGTAACTTGCTGTTACTCAGGGGAGAGGAGGTGAGGAGTTGTCTTCTGAGCTTGCTTTGGCTCTTCAAATATGTCTTCTTGGTGGCAAAAGTGGAGCAGGTTTGCAATCATGTTCTTTCTAAACTGCATATTGTTATGTTTTCAGCTTGTAATGCTTATAGCTGCTATTCATGTTTGGTTAATAGGGGCTGGTATAAATCTATCTTCGCTTTTGATCAAAGAAGGAAGAGTCTGCTGGGACCTTTATATAGATGGCCTTGTCATTAGTTCAGATGGGAATCTATTGGATGCACTGGGTGCTGCCATCAAGGTAATTGAAAGGGTCTTTCGTTTAAGTTGATCGTAGATTGGTTCGGTCTATTTTGTCTTTTAGTTGGTTTTGTAGTCTTAAGATATGTTGCAAATTGATAGTTTAGTAAACTTGTTGACTAATGCTTTCCTTGCAGGCTGCTTTAACGAACACAGCTATACCAAAAGTCCAAGTTTCAGCTGAAGTGGCGGACGATGAGCAGCCAGAGATTGACATCAGCGACGAAGAGTATCAACAGTTTGACACTTCCAGTGTCCCAGTCATAGTCACGTTAACTAAAGTAAGCATAGCCTGAATCACAACATTACATCTTCTTAGTTAAAGTTTACTTAACGTCCATGTAAATGCTCTTGTGTTTTGGTTTTATCAGGTGGGGAATCATTACATTGTTGATGCAACAGCGGAAGAGGAGTCTCAGATGAGCTCAGCTGTTTCTATATCAGTGAACCGTGGGGGACATATCTGTGGGTTAACCAAAAGAGGCGGGTCTGGTTTAGACCCGAGCGTCATCCTCGACATGATCTCTGTGGCTAAGCATGTGTCAGAGACTCTGATGAACAATCTTGATTCTAAGATTTCAGCTGCAGAGGCCTGTGAAGACGATGAGTCTTGACTTTGCAATCCTTTTTGAGTTTATTTAACTCAAAATGTTCAAAATATGTGTGCAACGACCATTGTTTGAATCAATCGTATTTGTATCCAAGTTAAACGTTTGCAAACTCCAAAGAAAAAAAACTGTGCCTTTGAAGTCAGAACAGATTAGCTAATCAAAACAATCTTCCATGCGTTCTAATACTAAAAGACTGTTTTGCTAACATTAAGTTTCTCTAAAGAGGCAGAAGGGCGGTTCCTTGTAATGTGGCTATGTACTTTTACTTCTTTTGACTCCATTGATTATGGATCTTTGTTTAAAGTGAGAAAAAAAAACAGAACAAGTTGCATGAGAGATTGTGATATATTTTGGGAGGAGAGATTGAGAAGGGAGATCAGGTCAGCAAAGAGAGCTATGGATTTGGAAAGAAGAGAAGATTTGTGTGTGGTCCATGATGAAACCCAAAGGTCAAATTATCTTATATAGTATGACCACTGATCATGTGTATCTCAGCTTATTGATTGGTAATGACTTTGAAACATTTAAGTTCACTGTTCTCTCCAAACCTCCACAGTTTACTTACCTTTCTCTTCTTGGCTTCATTTTAATTAAATAGCATAATAGTAATTTGCATGGTATAAGCTGAATTGGAAAATAAAAGAGTACTAATTAAATTGGTTTGAAAAAGCTTATGAATTTTATATTTTTCATTTCGACTAAGTTCATTTTTTTTATGTCTCATTCAGTGGAAAAGAGTGGAACCTTTATATCTGAGAGCACCCCATTGGAAGTGCTCTGAGAGGCAACCTGTACAGTGTCACTTGCCATTTTCTTCTTTTACTGATAATAGTACTTTGACTACATAACAAATTGTGATTTTTTTTAGTCAAATTTAGTTTTCTTCCGATTACTAGCTCATAGCATTAACACAAACAAAAATTGAAGAGGCAGTAGCGCGTCATGGTGGAGAAGCGCGTGGAGTAAGAGAGAGAAAACCAGAGTTTCAGTTAGACCATCTTCATTTTATTTTCTCATTCAAAATATATTAATTCTATAATAGAATTGGATTCTACCCAATCGTACTATGTTTAATAGTGAAAAATAAAATGATGAAAAAAAATCAAATGAATTACACTATTTAATTACTCTATTATATAGTTAAAATAAAATACCATTAGAACATTTTTACTTCAAACTATTTCAAATTCTATTTTAGAATGAAAAATAATGTGATGTTGGAAATGCTATCCACAATGAAGTTGTTGAAAACAAAATTCAATTGTTGAAAACAAAATTCAATTGTTGAATTATAAGAGTGTTGAAAGTGAGTTGGAGTAATTTATGTTGAGTTTATTAACATGTGAATAATCTAAATAGAAAGAGACAATGACAAATGTTGTTATTTTATTGGCTACTTCTATTTTTATATTTTTTCACTCTAATTGTTTGTAATGAATTTTTATATAGTAAATAATCTTAATATTTATCTTGTAACTAGATTTTTTAATTTTTCATACGGTATAAATAGAAATTTGTTTCATTTGATTTAGATACAAAACAACAAATATTTTGAATATAATTTGTTTGTAGTTCTAAGTAAATTTTAGTTCGATTTTTTACAATAACTTTTAACAAATTAACTTTTATATTTTAAAACGTTTTAAATAAAATAGAGTTTATGGTGTTGAATTTATTAAACAAAATCATTGTATCATGTGAAAGTAAAGTGGATGTTGAATTAATATGTGGACGGAAAAAAAGATGATGTTGAATATTAAAAGAAAAAAACTTGGGTGTTGAATTTGTAAACTATTGTACGTAGTCTTAGAGCACCTCCAACATATGATATTCATTCATTAACTTAGTAATAAGGATAAACGTGAGGTAGAATAGAAGAAGAAACAAAAGAATTGGTTCATGAGATCACTCGCTTTGATACCATGAATGGAATAGTTCTCATTACGTTTTCATATAAAGTCATTATTGTTTAAAAATTTGAGAGATTTACATAGATTTCTATTGAAATCTATATATAATATACAAGACAATATACTCATTCTTTTATACAGAGATCGTCCCAAACTTGTGGTATGGGATGTGGAAAACTGCACCATCAAAATCTCGCAAACTAGTACAGTGGCAGCTCAAATGAGAAGCTTTCTGGCACACTTTCTGGCACACCATGGATACAACGAGGAGAATAGTATTGAAATCCATTGGATCCATGCAAAACATATGAGCTTTAAATGCAACTTTGAGAAAGTGAAAATGTGGTCAAATACAAACGAGCAGATATGACGATTAAAAATGATCGATACATGGATTAGAGATAATCCTCCTCCATCCACGGTGGTGATTGTTGCCTCTGATTCGAATTACTAAGAAAAAGTAATAGAACTCCGAGACAAATGCTATAATTTGTTGGAACAAGACCGGATCACATCCAATTTCTAGAGGATAATAAATTAATAATATACAAAACTGTTTACAATTCGTTGGTGGTGTAATAATTAAATTTTTGAAATTTAACTTTTATATTATTTTTATTATATTATTCAGTGTATATGAAATACCTTTTTGTAAAACTTAAATATTTTTTAGATATAATTTTACTAAATATTAGTAAAATATTAGCAAAATATAACGAAATCTCGAGAAAATATAAAGATAATTATATCCCCTATATATTATTTGTGAAACATTACAACTTATTTTTCTAGCCACGTGTCATCACTACGATGATTTTTAGAATTATTAGAGAAATAGGTTGGTCCATCTAATTATACAATAAGCTTTTTATTAAACTAACCATAAATTAATTATTAATGTCATTTATTATTTCCTTAAATAAAGATTACGGAATTACCTAATGTAAGTAAAGTATATATGACAATTAATGATTTTGAATAATAAAGATCTAATAAAATAATAATGTATCTTCTATCAAATTTGTTTAATTTTAAACTATTAAAATAATTTTTAAAAAACCACAATAACCATATTATAAAAATTTAGATTTTTCTGTATATGTTATATTTTAAATTTTAAAAAACGACTATAAATTACTAAAACTGTTAAAATTCTCACATTCAAATTTTGCGATCCATGGTTTAAAATTTTTGTTATGACAAAATACAAATGATTACAAAATCATAAAAGTAAAAGTCTAATTTAATTAATTGTTAAGATTTAAAATATATATGTATATATATGATTCTAAATTAAACTATAAACTATATTGAATAAATAAATATTTTAGTTTCAAAATTTACTTTAAATAATTTTTTTTGATAAAAGTTTTGAACTAACATTGATAAATTTTTTAAAATTATCAATTACTAAAATTATTAATCCCACAGTGAAAATTTTGTTATCAGTAATTTAAAATTTTTGCTATTAAAGATACACATGATCCAAAAAACATATGAGTAGAAAGCATCATTTAATAGACATTAATATTAAAAATATACTATGTATGTTAATATCATTTAAATTTAATTACATATCCTATCAAATTTTTTTAAAAAATTGTTTGGATTAATAAAATTGATTTATACGTTTGCACCAATTTAATTATATTTGTAATAGTTACTGACTTTTAATTATTTAATATATATTTATTATTTCATAATATAATATTTAAGAACATATAATACATAAAATAATTTTTATATATAATGTTTATCCCGCGATCTTAATCTAGTTATTAACTAAATAGCATCGTTATAAGCTGATTTGGAAAAGGAAAAGGAAAAGAGTACTAATTAAATTGGTTTGAAAAGAGCTTATGAATTATATATTTTTCATTTCTTAGTGTCCACTAAGGTTATTTTGTGTTCCATGCACAATATAAGAGTGGAACCTCTTTAATGAGGCAAACCAGATACAGTGTCACTTGCCATTTTGTCATTTGCTAATAAAACCAAGTTTAACTACACAACAAATTGTGATTTTAATTGTTTTTCTCTACATAACAAATTGTTATTTAATCAAATTTAATCATCTTCCAATTACTAGCTCCTCATAGTATTAAAAGCTCAAAAAAAGGGGAAAGATACGGAGAGACGGTGGCGCGTGGAGTAAGAGTTGCCAAAATAGAAAAATAAAAAGCTCAGATTTTGCTTAAATGGTCCCATTAGTCCCCAAACCTATCGTCTCTCTCTATTGAAACCTTAAAAATGCCTCATTTTGCACTGCAAAGTACGCTGAAAATCTCGTCCCCTTCTCCGTTTTGGTGATCCCGAGAAGTTCACTCTCAAAAAATCAAAGCTTAAATTTCGGATCTTTAACAAAGCTGTCTCCTCGGTAAAGCTTCGTCCCATTCCTCCTTTTCGGATTTGATGCTTTGCTTTTTGAGCTTTTTTCATGTAAAGCTAAAATGATCGAATTGTATTGGGACTTTTGTGCAGAGGAGACGACGACGATGAGCAGCAGAGATCATCAACATCCACCCGAGCCTCTCGATTTCTTCATCTGGACTGTTGAGGTATTTCAATTCAATTCAATCATTCAGTTTGAGCATGTTTCTTTCGTTAGACTTTGTTGTGTGTTGCTGCAGAGTCTCTCGTGAAATCATCTTTACCTAATTTAATTCTCTTATGATCTCTTCCACGTATGAGCCTAGTGAGTTGTTGTTGTTGGATTGGATCCAATGATGATTCTTAAGAATTGGGATATGATGTTTATTGAAAGAACAAATCTTTTTTTTTTTTCTTTACCTTTGACCAAACTTAAGTGCTCTTTTTGTCCGTGAGATATTTGTTTGTTGATGTACATTTACTCGGATTTGCTTTTGCCTCAGGGCATCACTGACTTTAGTGTTCAGTGATGTTGTTCACTTGCTGATTTGCTCTTCAATCAAAAGAGAAAACTCCTGGAAAGGATGAATGCTAGATAGAGCTTAGTTGATGGCAAACTGAAGATAAACATGTTCCTTATCATAGAAAGATGTTTCTTGAGATAGAGATGTAATTAGTCCACTTATATATTGTTTTAGTTCATTCAGAATCTACTGCTTTTGATTTTTTTTAGTCTGTGCTCTATGTCCATGGAGCAGCTACTTGTAGATGAGAAGATTTTTTTTTTTTTTTTTAATTCTATAGGATGTTGGATCTTGGCTTGAGGAGATAAACCTTGGAAGCTACCGACTGATTTTCAAAGAAAACGGCGTCAATGGAGAATATCTAGAAAGCATGTCTGTGTTTACAACGGAACAGATCCTTCACTTCATTAGGAGGCATCACATGAAATGGGGAGACTTCATCACCCTCTGTAAAGAACTCAGAAGGATTAAAGGTTTCTTTCTCTCGCTCTCTCTCTCTCTTTCTCTTTCAGTTTAAAGTTGCTGCAGAAATTTGAGTAAATGTGTGTTTGTTTGACAGTGGCTTGCTTGAAAGGTGAGCAGAGAGTTCGACGGCCATGGTGGGCACCGTCTTGTCTATCAGTAGTCTTTGTTAAGGCGGCTAAGCGCAACCGACAGTCTCGAGTTGTATCTTTAAAGCTTGAATCTTGACAATTGATATTACACTTTGGATGTTTATGTACGTTCTTGTCTCTCTTCTTTTCCTTTTTTTTTTTTGGTTTGTTTGTGGAGATAAAAGCCACATATGCACTAGGAAGAAACAAACTGGAGCCAAAAATGCTGTTTAGCTTGGTAAAATCTTGCAAGGAGGAAAAAAATATAGTTTTGTACTTTGGTTGTATACAATGCTTGCTCTCAGATGTTTACGCATATGGCTTTGTGCGAATACGTTATGTGACAGATAAATAGTATGACCCCATACATATGGCTTGCTTTCTCTCCAATTACATAGATCATGTTCGATTGCGTGTCGCGCGACATGCGACTAATATTACGTTCGTTTACGTGTCGCGCGACCAGTTGCGCTATCAAATTTTTTTAAATTTTTAGTCACTGTTTTTTCGGGCAATTTGAATGGGAACCCGCGACTGGTCGTGCGATCAGCCGCGCGACATCAAAACGAACAACAATTTTTGACTTGCGACATGCGACCAATTGCAGGTCGTATGTTACGCGACATCAAAACGAACAACAACATGCGATCAGTCGCATGTCGCATGTGGCAGGTCGCAGTTCGCTCGATAGGTAAACGAACATGGCCATAATCAACATATTTTAATGGATTTTGGACGCTAACGAGAGAGTATATAGGTTACAAAGCTGAAAACAATTTAACATTTTTTTACAGAAATAGCCTTAACAGAATAGTATTGGTAAAAAAATGTCCCAAGAAATATCATGGAGATCATGAGACATGTTTTGGCATATAGCTCATTTCATGTTTCTTGTTTGGAGATTAGCACTTTTATTATCCTCTTGGATGACGAATGATCTCTTCACTGAATCCGCCTTATCTTCACTCATTCTCAATGATTCTAACTCAGTTTTCCTAACGCTTGTTCACTGTGTTCGAGACTTGAATTCACGAAATTATTTGACCATAGTAGACCGAAAAAAAAAAAAAAATCAGATTGTATGCACTGATATTGAAGAGAACCACAAAAAAAAGACAAAAAAATAAACCGATTGTCAGGAGCTCGCACGATGATTGGTTATGGACAAACTAAACAACAACATAGGTAGGGTCAGGTACATCGACGATGCCCCATCCGGCGAGGCAACAGAACTCGTCGAAAGCATATTGTTTGGCCATTTGGGTTTGTAAAAATAAAAAACTCCATCCCGGTTCACAATCGTACCGGGTTCGATTGTAATTATCCCTAAACCGTAATTGCAATTCACATCCAGAAACTTCGCCTTTAGCTCAAAAACCCTACTAAAACCTTCTTTCCTCCGCCAATCGTTTCTTCTTTGCTCAGTTGCTACCAATACCGAAACGATCGGATCTCAGGCTGCGACTATGCTCAGGCTCTCGAAGCGTTCCGTCTCTTCCCTCCTACGCTCCGGCGACAGAAGCTTCCGCGTCGCCGCCGCCGCCGCAGGGACTTCGATTCACCGCTCTTCCCCATCTACCACGGTATCATCCTCACTTCCCCTTTCATTTCGCTGATCCTTTCTTACGGTTTCCTGAATCTGAGATCCCCAATTGCCTTTCGTATGATCATGTAACTGGATCAGGATTTTTTTTTTTTTTCAATCTGTATTAGGATTCGAAGAGAGGTGACGTTGAATCGAGATGGTACTCGTCTTTAACCAATGGGAAGTGTAGGAGAAGTGAGTCCTTGGCTCATTTGAACATGAAAACCAATTGGTTTATGGGGTACCGGAACGAATCCAGCGCTGCAGCATCAGACTCTTCGTCTCAGGCTCCTCCTCCTCCTCCGGTTGAGAAATATGAATATCAAGCTGAAGTACGTTCCTTTCTTTTGTTTAGTTGACTTTATGTTTGTGATCAATTATGTGTGTTACTTACTCATGATTGATACAAATTGGCAGGTTAGTCGTCTCATGGACCTCATCGTTAACAGTCTGTACAGTAACAAGGAGGTGTTTCTCCGGGAGCTTATCAGGTATATCCTCTCTCCTGATTTTATTCTACTTTGTTTTTGTAATTGAGTTCTTATGTTTGTTTTTAACTATCTTATCCAACAGCAATGCTAGTGACGCACTGGATAAGTTGCGTTATTTGAGCGTTACAGACCCTGAGCTTTCAAAGGATGCTGCTGATCTTGATATTCGCATCTATGCTGACAAGGAGAATGGAGTTATAACCCTCACGTAAGTCATAGTAGTTTCTGCTTTGAAAGTGTAAAGTCATAATGGTGAGTAGAGTATTAACACGTGGTCTGTGGTTTTTTCACTTTGCCAGTGATTCAGGTATCGGTATGACACGACAAGAACTAGTTGACTGCCTTGGGACTATCGCGCAGAGTGGAACTGCCAAGTTCTTGACAGCTTTAAAGGTCCTACTGGTTTCTCTGATTCTACTATTTCCCAATCTTATCTGGGAATCATAAACAACTAAGCATTTTTGTAATAACTTCAGGATAACAAGGATGCAGGTGGTGACAACAACTTGATTGGTCAATTCGGTGTGGGGTTCTATTCAGCGTTCTTGGTTGCTGATCGGGTAACTTCTTATACTGAGATCTCTGTGTACTCTGATCATTTATATGCCCACCTCTTCACCAACTGAGTAATGTGTTACTTCTCTATATTTTGAAGGTCACTGTGTCGACAAAGAGCCCAAAGTCTGATAAGCAATATGTATGGGAAGGTGAAGAAGGATCAAGCAGTTATACCATTAAGGAAGAGACTGATCCCCAGCTAATCATTCCTAGAGGAACACGTATTACTTTGCATCTTAAGGTTCGTAATGCTTTGGTATTCTTTTGTACGCTCAACTGAATATTTGTTCTGTCAACCCTACATCCTAAACCAACTCGTTGTTTTCTTGTGGTGACTGCCTAATGTAGCCGGATTACAAAGGATTTGCAGATCCAGAGCGGGTTCAGAAGCTTGTGAAAAACTATTCTCAGTTTGTTTCTTTCCCTATTTACACGTGGCAGGAAAAGGGATACACAAAAGAGGTATGATCAACGTGATGGCATATATCTAAACTTAAATATAGCATAAATGCCCAAGTTGCTCAGTCTACAAGGGAATGCGCTGAAGACAATTAATCTTCTTTTGCATGCGTGGTTCTCTCTTATACAGGTTGAAGTTGATGATGATCCAGCTGAGTCAAAACAAGATAACCAGGACGACCAGGCTGAGGTATACTTGTTGTTCTTTTCCTCTTCTTAGAATTGTCTTGATCAGCGTCAAACAAATACTCCGATCAGAATCAGAGAATAACTATGTGTGCAAGGATAGTTGGCTAAGAGTTCATGTTCTTTTCGCTTATAACAGGGAAAAAAGAAGACAAAGAAGGTTGTTGAGAGATACTGGGACTGGGAACTGACTAATGAGACACAACCAATTTGGGTAAGGACCGCTCAATGTGTCTTGTGGGTACTCAGAATGAAAAATATGGAATCATTTTACGAGTTTTTCCCTTCTCTTTATTGCAGCTCCGGAACTCTAAGGAGGTGACTACAGAGGAGTACAATGAGTTTTACAGAAAGACTTTCAACGAGTATTTGGACCCATTGGCATCATCCCACTTCACAACAGAGGTACGTTCTTCAGGGGAAAACATCTGTTGAAATAGTACATCTCCATCAAACAACCGAAACAGATTATGCGTTGTATCTGTTGAAAATGTTGACACCACGTTGATCCACTATTTGATGGATTGTTCTTAAATTCTCTTACCGATAATGCCTTTATTGTAGGGTGAGGTCGAGTTTAGGTCAATCCTTTACGTGCCACCTGTCTCACCAATGGGGAAGGATGACGTGGTTAATCAGAAGACAAAAAACATAAGGCTCTATGTTAAACGAGTTTTCATTTCAGATGATTTTGACGGGGAGCTGGTGAGAATAGTTTCTGTTGGTGTGGTCTTTCAAGAAACCTGTCTTTCTATTTGTTATTGATATCCAGTTCATTTGTGCTTTTTGAACAGTTTCCTCGGTACTTGAGCTTCATTAAGGGTGTTGTGGACTCACACGATCTCCCACTTAATGTTTCCCGTGAAATTCTTCAAGAAAGTCGCATTGTAAGTGCTAATATCCATTTTTATGCAAAGCCTTCAACATATATGTTCTGTTTTGGTTTGGTTTAAGTGTTGTTGTATTGTTATGCTTACGTTTTTGTATCGTGTCTTAAAGGTGAGGATCATGAAGAAACGTCTGGTGAAGAAAGCTTTTGATATGATTTTGGGGATTTCCTTGAGTGAAAATAGAGAAGTATGCATCAGGACTCTTGATCCCTTCTACTTATATTTTATCTCCTTTTTTCGTCCCGTTACTAATCACTGCTATGTTCTGGTGATGATTTTCCTGACGAGTGAGAATGACACCGTTACACTGTTTACGTAACACAGGACTATGAAAAGTTTTGGGATAATTTCGGCAAACATCTAAAACTAGGCTGCATCGAGGACCGGGAGAACCATAAGCGTCTAGCTCCATTGCTTCGATTTTTCTCCTCCCAGAGTGAGAATGACATGATCAGTTTGGATGAATACGTCGAGAATATGAAGGCTGAACAAAAAGCTATATATTACGTTGCTTCCGACAGCATTACAAGTGCTAAGAATGCACCTTTCCTCGAGAAGCTTCTGGAGAAGGAGCTTGAGGTAACACTTCTTACCTCCTTGCAAATGTTCATAGTGAGTCTGAGATTAATAGGTGATTGATATTCTGTGTTGTGTGATTATAGGTACTATATCTGGTTGAACCCATTGATGAAGTTGCTATACAGAGCTTGAAATCTTACAAGGATAAGGACTTCATCGACATCAGCAAAGAAGACTTAGACCTAGGCAAGTTTTGCATGCAATTCCCTTACTCCCACTTAATCGCATAATAACACTTCCGGACTGTGATCTTGTATTGACAGGTGACAAGAACGAGGAGAAAGAGGCAGCTGCAAAAAAGGAGTTTGGGCAGACTTGTGATTGGATAAAGAAACGATTGGGCGATAAGGTTGCTAGTGTTCAAATTTCGAGCCGTCTCAGTTCATCGCCATGTGTTCTTGTATCTGGTAAATTTGGTTGGTCAGCCAATATGGAGAGGTAAGATCTAACCAAATTACTAATTGAGAACTTGGGTTGTGCATTGTTCATGGTGAAGTAATGGAGAATATGTTATCTGGACAGGCTAATGAAGGCACAATCAGCTGGTGACACAACAAGCCTCGAGTTCATGAAAGGGAGAAGAGTGTTTGAGATCAATCCTGACCACTCGATCATCAAGAACATAAATGTAATCATTCATCATATAACCTTCTTGGCTATCAGAATAAATTTAATGGACGTTTTCAATATTGACCTGTTTTTTTACAGGCTGCTTACAAGAGTAATCCAAATGATGAAGATGCGATGAAAGCCATAGATCTTATGTACGATGCAGCATTAGTGTCTAGTGGGTTCACGGTAAGCCTCTACGTTCAGTCTATACCAACACCTTATTTCCTTCTCTTTCTTTAAAATGAGATGTGAAAAAATTAATAAACGCTTAATTGTTGTTTCTGAATACGTACAGCCCGAGAATCCAGCAGAGCTCGGTGGAAAGATATATGAGATGATGGATACTGCTCTCTCCGGGAAATGGTCAAGCCCCGAGGCCCAGCCGCAGCAGCATACTCACAATGCAGAGCTGTTAGAAGCTGAAGTGGTTGAACCAGTTGAAGTGGATGGGAAGAAATGAACAGAAGCCTCATAATAGCCCTCTCCTGCTACGATTCTCAGTTTCTTATATCATATTGTTTCTTCTTTTATTATTTATAGCAGCAACATAAGTAGAACTCAAGAATTCTGAATTTAGCAAACAATGAGCAATGCGTCAATGATATTCTCTAGCTATGTTAAACAGATTGAGAATGTTGAGTTTGTTCGAGTTAACTCGGTTGGATGTAATAAAATTTGAGAGGTTGAATCTTTGGGGTTTAATTGGGCAATATTAGAACTATTTGGGACACCTGGTGATTTTAAATTAAATAAAGGGGCCTTGTTAGCGTATGAAATGGATTGGTTTGAGACGGGGGCCCGACGTAAGCGTTGGGAAGATACATCGCGCTCAAAAAGTCAACACGAATCACCGGCTGGTCAGGTTACCGTTATGTACTACAAACTGGCAGCTGTACGTCTTCATTTATATTTTAATACAAAAAAAAAAAAAAGAAAAGAAGGTTCCATTTTTTTATTATCTTTAAGCTTTCCCTTTGGTCTTTCTCACCATTGTTCTTCGTCCTCTGCGTGCGACTCGTAACGCTCTCCAGTCATCTCTCCGGTGAGTCTTCCGGCAGCTCTTTCTCCTTATTCCAATATTTTATTTCTTCTTTGGAGTATTTCTGTTTTCAATTTAGCAAAATCATTTTCATGATTTGGTTGTTGAAGTTAGAGGCTGGTCCTCGAGATTCCAAGAGAAAGTTTTATAACTTTATAGATCGTGCTTTCTGAGGCTGCTTCATTCAGTTTATGTCTGTGTATCTTTAACTCCCGATTTAAAAAAGATTCGTGTTTGACTTTTCTAGCGTTCATTCCACGACGCAGACAGATTCTATGAACTTTCATTCTAGACACTGTTTTGTGTTAGTCTGTTCTGTCTTTTATGTTTTTTGAGCTTCCACTAGTGATTGATCTCAGCTCAATTGAACAAGAGGATGTGGTTTTCGTATGTCGGTGTCTATTTCTACATGAAAGATTCAATTTTTATAAGCTCAAATCGTACTACGGTCACTTCAGTTAGATTGTGTCGGTGTTACAAAGGTTTCTCCTTTGGTTTTAAGTTTTAACTTAAAATGTAATTTCCTTTCTTTTTGCAGGACTTTTAACGGATGGGAACATCATCTGGATCCAACCTCCCTCACCAAATGCTACCTCCACGCCAACAGCTCCAAACCGTTCTCTCCCTCGCATCTTCGGATCCACCCCACTTGTCACGCTCCAGCTCCGGCATCGTCCGTGAATCACCAGCCGAGAGCGCCAGCTCTCAAGAAACCTGGCCGACCTCAAAGTCCATCATGGCAAAGAAGACAGAGAGCGGAGGAAAGTCGGTTACCGACAAGGTGTCGCTACAGGACATAGCTAGAGAGAGAGTGGAGTTAGTCTCCGAGAGGATGCTCCGACTACCAGAAGGATACCTCGAGGAGTTAAAGAACGGGCTCAAAGCTATCCTCGACGGAAACGGTTCACAGCCCGTTGAGGAGTTCATGTTTCTACAGAAGTTCGTCCAGACACGTTCGGATTTGAACTCAAAGACGCTTGTCAGAGCTCACAGAGTGCAGCTCGAGATCCTTGTGGTTATAAAGACTGGTATTCAAGCCTTCCTCCACCCGAACATCAACCTCTCTCAGACAAACCTCATCGAGATCTTCTTGCACAAACGATGCAGAAACATCGCTTGCCAAAACGAGCTCCCGGCAGACGACTGTCGCTGCGAGATGTGCGCTAACAGGAAAGGCTTCTGCAACCTCTGCATGTGTGTGATCTGCAGCAAGTTCGACTTTGCTGTCAACACGTGCCGCTGGATTGGATGCGACGTGTGTTCTCACTGGACTCATACGGACTGTGCGATTAGAGATGGGGAGATCTCGATGGGAGTTTCGGCTAAGAGTGTCTCTGGGATGGGAGAGATGCTGTTCAAGTGTAGAGCTTGCAACCATACCTCTGAGCTGCTCGGTTGGGTTAAAGATGTGTTTCACCACTGTGTGCCGAACTGGGACAGGGAGGCTTTGATGAAGGAGCTTGATTTTGTGCGTAGGATATTCCGTGGGAGTGAAGATACGAGAGGGAGGAAACTGTTTTGGAAGTGTGAGGAGATTATTGACAAGATTAAAGGTGGCTTGGCTGAATCAACAGCTGCAAAGTTGATACTCATGTTCTTCCAAGGTAAAGCACACTCACCATAATACAGTAAAAACTCTATTAGTAAATTTATAAGGTTGGAATTTTAGTATTTTAATAATTTATAGAAGTATTAATTTACAAAAAAAAATTCTTTTTATATATATTTTCTGTTCAAAATATATATTTAAAAAAAAAAAAAAAATGATTATTTTTTTGAAATTTGACTCGTATATTGTTTCGGTTAATTATTTGGTGTATATGAAATATGTTTCATATAATTTAAGTGTAGTTTTACTCCTTTAGATATAGTTTTACTAAAATTATCAAAATATATTGAAATAGTAAAAATTTTCAGTGATAATTTTATTGTGAATATAAAAAAAAAAGGTTTTGTTTGTACTTATATTAAAATGTATCTATATATAAATTTATTAATTTAGTGTTTATTGATTTATATAGTTTCTACTGTAGTTATATAGATTTTTTTTTTTAAGTTGCTGTCCTAACTATGTTTTTGTGTGTGAAGAAATTGAATTGGACTCTCCAAAGAGCCTTGAAAACGGAGACGGTGGAGGAATGATAGCACCTCAAGACGCATGCAACCGCATTGCTGAAGTTGTGAAGGAGACACTGAGGAAGATGGAGATAGTGGGGGAGGAGAAGTCGAGGATGTACAAGAAAGCGAGGATGGGGCTTGAGGAATGCGAGAGGGAGATGGAAGAGAAGGCAAAGGAAGTAGCGGAGCTGAAGATGGAGAGGCAGAAGAAGAAACAACAGATAGAGGAAGTTGAGAGGATAGTGAGGCTGAAACAAGCAGAGGCAGAGATGTTTCAGTTGAAAGCCAACGAGGCGAAAATGGAAGCAGAGAGGCTGGAGAGGATTGTGAAAGCGAAGAAGGAGAAGACTGAGGAGGAGTATGCGAGTAACTACCTGAAACAGAGGCTGAGCGAGGCGGAGGCAGAGAAAGAGTATCTGTTTCAGAAGTTAAAAGAGCAAGAAAGTGGTGGTAACAGTGGTGGTGGTGAGGCCTCACAGTCTGTGATGTACTCAAAGATCAGAGAGATGCTGAGTGGGTACAATGCACCGTCGCCAAGAGTTGATCCAAGATCAAACCAGAGAAACCATTTCGGATCCAATCCTTGAAATGTTTGTATTCATGTTCAGCTTCGAATCAATTACTGTTGGATTTGCGTGCGTGTTAACTGTGAAGTCTTGTAGTCGTTGTATTTTATTAATGTTTAATACTCCTTCCGTTCTCGAAAGTAAGATCGTTTTAGATTTTTTACTTGTTCCACAAAGATAGATTTTCTATATTTTTAAGATATTTTTTTATAACATTAAATGAAAATATTTGAATTGATTAAATTTTATTGGTGAAAAGTTATTGAAAAGTGTATAATAAAGTTTAAAAAAAAATTTAATTATAAATATTTATTGAATTCTTAATAAGCGTGAACGGTTTAGAAAATCTTAATTTCAGGAATGAAGGGAGTACCTGGTAACTTTTGTTGACTACTGACTTCTTCTGTTTTAAATGTCGTTTAAAATTTTTCACCCATATTGAAAAATTAATTGTTTTGCCTTTAAGTAACCAATAAATTATTTTGTTAATAATAATAAATTAATATATGTTTTAATTAAATATATACAATAAAAGTGTATAATGATACTAATACTTGTTAAATTTTGAAGTTTAAAATGATATTTAATACTCCCTATGTTTCGTACTGTATAATGTTTTAGAGAGTTTTGATATGTTAATATGTAACATGTTTTTATTTTTATAGGTAATTCTTAACTTTATTAAAACCTGTGTTGCCACAATATTTTGTAATATATTTTATAATTGGTTGAATAGTTTTTAACTTATATTTTAATAATATTTTTTAGACGTAAAGTAATTTTTTTAATAATTGTGTATAAAATCTAAAACATCATACATTTTGAAACTGAAGAAGTATGAAAAAATATATTAAATATGAGATATTAACATATTCTACCAGCATTTGTAATGTTTTACAAAATTATCAATATAAATCTAATAAAAAAGCTTCAATAACAAAGAAAAACATTACAACTATTTGTGGAAAAAGGATAAATCTCAACAATTTTTGACGTACTTTTCTCTACCTAAATTTTGATATTGTGTCAATTTCATTGTGAACTAACATTTATTTCAAATAAAGACATGAACTATCAAATTCAAACCGAAATCAATTTTGACCAAAATAATGTTGATCAAACATCTATAAATATATAAAAAAAAATTAGATTTGAATAATTCAAAACTCTAAAAAGATTAATACCAGTTACACAAAATCAATAAATTTTGCATTGGTTTTACAATCAATTTGGTATAGACGCAAATTTTCTTCAACATCGAAAAATAGTGTAAATGATGATGAAATAATAGTCATGCGTAACTTAATTCCTCCCAGTAAGTTCTCTTTTTCTTTTTTTTTCCTCTCTATATTTTATCTTGGTCATATGTGTTTCAACTAGGTTTTCTCTCTTTTAAGGTATTTTACTTGATCTTATGTGTTTCATATGCTGTTTAGGCTTTGATAACAAAGTTCAGCTGGAAAAAATTAGGCAAGGAGGTCTTGTGACAATACATTTGCTAGAGAGCTCCTGCAATAGCTAATGAGCATGTTCGTTCTAGTTAGAATCCGAGATCTAGTATAATGGGATACTCAAAAGCTAATGATTTGGTTGGTGCTCACTTATCATGTTTTATTTTCACCTCTTATGTAAATACTCTTTACTTTGATTTGCTTAAACTCTTATGATATTGTTAAAAATCTTGTAGGCTGTTACAGTTTATAATCAACTGGTCAAAAATCATTATAATACTGACAACTTGACTAACAAGGAGGTAGTCAAGTCCTTACTTACATACTCTATTGCTGGAAATGTTTATTGACATGAGAATGTATTGTCATCCATGGTAACTGATGTAGATTTTATATTGTTTTATTTATATGCATTATGAATAGTAATATTTTTTGGTAATATTAGATTTTTATTATTTTGTGTAGGCGTGCACCCAAATGTTACCAATTGATACTTTAAAGTTTGACAGTGATAGAATTTATGTCACAAAACTCCTTGGTCAAACTCTAAAAGAATCAAATTTCATTCTAGGAATGATTTTTAAATGGTACCATTGAGCATTATAAACTCAATTGGAAAATGAAAATGTAAGTTTTTTGTGCATTTTTTAAAAATTGATTGGTGTGTGTTTCAGATATAAGCATTGTTTATTGAAAACATCTAGGTGGCTGGGTTTTCTGGTGGATACGAAATAGAGTTGTCTGATAGTGCTTAAGAGGTTTGTTTATTACTAAATTTATTTATTCAACAATAACATATTGGCTTTCATTGACAAATCCTTTTGTTTTTGTTTGAAATTGAAGGAAACCGAGGCTTTCTTCAAGTGTTTAGCTGAACTAGGTGTAAATGTCATTGTTAGCGGCAAATATTTCGCTTCTTCAGTGTTGCGCTTACTTATAACCACATGTAAGTTTAACATAATGATGAAACACTTATTGGATCATATATACAACTAACTAACTTTCTTTTAGATAGGTTGATGGCCATAGAAATAATTTCAGAGTCTGAAATGAACCATTTCTGCATGATGGCTGAGCCTGTCCCTATTGTAAGTGTTCTAAATTCCACTAAACTTTCTTACATGCTTTATCTGACCTTGCTTTTAATTGTTAAACCAGTTGAAACTTAGCAGCAAGCTAAGTCATCATGATATGGGCCACATATATTATATATATGTGGAGGAAATCAATCGAATTAAAGTGATGAATATCTTGTTTGTCTTTGTTTTATATATCTCTCTCTTTTTATTTACAATGTTTTAACATTGTTCTCAGGTGACTATTGCAAGAAAAGAGGGTCTTAACTCCATCTTTACACTTATTCTTCATGGTTCCACAAACATGATATTGGACAAACTTGTAGCAATTGCTGGCCATGCAGTTCAAACTTACACGATATGTTTGCTTATGTGTTTATCTCTTGCTTCTTGAACTAATTTACAATTCTTTTCAGGCCCTTTGTAGGAACAACCGTTTTGTCCATGTAACTGCAGTGACAGAAATGATGAAGAAGCTAAAAGAGCATGCTAATGCTGAAAATAACATGTACTTCATTTTTCTCAAAAGCTTCTGAATTCATCTTTTTCCTCATTTGGCAGACGAGAAAATGCATCTTTCTTATGATTATGGTTGACCTTTTTTAGGTTTGAAAAAGAGATCATCCTCAAATACTCGGCTACTTTGGAGAAGCTTCCAGAGAATAAAATTTTGTTTGCTAAGGTGGTTTTATTGTAGTGTGTCCAGTCACGATTCATGTTTAACAACTAGTTCGTTTCTTGTACACGAGGAAGATATATTATTCACGGAAGACGTTTGCTCCTCAGTTTTACCCTTCTTACGCCATGCTACTATGGTCACAACATTCTGTTACTATTTTGTATATGTACATGAAAAAAGGAAGAAGAAAAAGGATAATGAGAAGAAGGAGATTCAAAAGGAGATGGAAAAGGTCAAGGAAGTGCATAACCAAGTCTTGATGCAGATTAGGGAGAATATGGAGAGTACAATGTTAATTAATTTTATGATTTCAATTATGAAATCAACACCAAGACCTAATTTAGTTTACCTTAATTCAATCCTAACACATTTCTAAAGAAATACTAACTTTGACCCATGCTTGGAATCCAAGCCTTGGATGCAATTCCACCAATTGATCTTCTCCCTTTTAACCTTCTTTCTTTGATGATTTCTTTGATGGAAAATAAATCTCAAAGCATTCCTTAGTCTCTCCTAATGATCGTAACTTTCTTTGTAGTGTATTATGGTGAGACTCTTTGTTATTCCGTATGAAAAGATGTACGACTCATTATATATTAATCAAAGGGACATTGTTGGTTTATATTAATTAAACACAACTCTTCCTTATAACCGCACCACAATGTATACTACTCATATATATATATAATATTAAATTTTATGGTAATATTCCATTATTATTACATATATATATATGATCATGAGATTAAGGACATTTATAAACATAAGGTAAAGTTGGAAAGTTATTGATACACACCCATATTCTAATTCATTACTCGACGGTATCGATTTTTATGTTAGAATATAAAAACATTAATATGATCTTGAAATTTGTATTAAACCAATAGAGGTGAAAAGTTCATATATGACCTCTATTGGCTTGATAACAAAGTTCAGTTATCCGGTATGGTTAGTGAAACCCACAAACAACATCTTTTCATTTCTTTTTTAAACTGAAATCCAAACTCTCTCCATAGATACTCATCAGAAACGGTAACAGACCAAATGAATATAAATATTAAGGGATAGTAGTATAAAATTTTAAAATTCTAGAGTTTAATCAGTTAATATAATATTAAACTTTGATAACAAAGTTCAGCTGGAAAAAAATTAGGGAATAAGGTCTTATGACGACGACCTTTGCCGGAGAGCTCCTCCTCCAATACGCTAATGAGCTTGTCCGTTCCGGTCAGGATCTGAGATCTATTATAATGGGATATTCAAAAGCTAATGATTTGGTTGGTGCTCACTGCTCACTTATTAATTTCATGTTTACTTAACCTTTTATGTGAATATTTTTTTACTTTGATTTGTTTTTTTTTACTTAACATTTACTTTGATTTTTCTTAAACTCTTATGATATTGTTCATTTTGTAGGCTATTACATTTTGGGATCAACTGGTCCAAAATCATTCTAATTCCAATGACTTGATTAACAATGAGGTAGTCAAGTGCATACTTACACCATTTTTAACCTGGACCTGAAAATCCAAACCGGAACCGACCCGAAATCACAGGTTCGGGTACATGTACAAGTATGTATAGATTAACCTGTTGGATATTTTATTTATGGACCCGTGGGTACATGTTCGGATCCGGGTAAGACCCGATACCCGAAGGGGTATTAATGGAACCTAAAAAAACACAAATAAGCGTGCTTCAAATTACATCAAGTTAATTAACGTTTTGTCTCAGGCCTCGATATTCATCCGGTCGTTTCCAGTCTCCCATACAGCCTTCAGTCTTGAACAAAACCGAAAAGGCAAAAATATTTAATCAATCAAACTGGAAACCCTAAATCATACTCATCTAATTTCTTCTTCTCCACTTCCTGAGACTTCTCGAAATCACTCTGTGGTAATTCCGTAATCTAAATCCTTGTTTCTTAATTCTGTGGAAATCTCCACTTGCTGTCTTGCTTGATGATTCACTATTTCACTTGATAACTAAGTTACGATTGTTTGATTCTTTTGATTATTGAATTTTGTTTTGTTGTTTTGTGACTTGACTTTGGTTCATTGTTCAACTTAATTTTTATTAGATGTCCCACATCGCTTAGATAAGTGATTCTCGGGCAATATACAAGTGTACGTGCAATCCTACACTCTTGAGTTAGCTTTTGGGTGTGAGTTAGGTCCATCACTAATATGATATCAGAGTCCATGGTGAAAGCTCAACATATGATTTCCCACGTAAACAGTTTCTTACATATTATGTAGCCTGTACAAGTGGTCCATATGCTGTGGTATGTCCGAGAAGTTGGGCTTGGGCTGTTTTCATTGGATCGTTTCCCACCCACATCTCGAGAGGGGCTATTAGATGTCCCACATCGCTTAGATAAGTGATTCTTGGACAATATATAAGTGTATGGGCAATCCTACATTCTTAAAGTTAGCTTTTGGGTATGAGTTAGTCCCATCACTAATAATTTTGAATCATATAATTTTAATTCTTTGCGACTTGAATTTTGTTTTGTTGCTTTACGTTTGCGACTTGCGATGATAATTTTTTTTTATCAAAGTTTAAGTAAATAGATCATACGTTTAAATATTGTTTAATTTAGTATGTGTGGTTTCAAACATTCATTTTTTTATTCTGTTTTTTCGTCAATGTAGATGGCTTCTTGTGAGAATCTAGTTGGAAGGGATGACGATGAACCAATGCATGTTGAAGATGGTGATTCTGATGAAAGTTCTGATGAAATTAGGACTCCAATTTCTCGTAAACGCAAAGAAACTGATGGTGGAAGTGCTTCAAAATCAGGAAAGAATGAGGTTAGTGTCTTAGTGACTTGGTCTGAATCTGACCTTGTGTTAGTCTGAACTATGAAGTTAGTGACTTTGACTTATTTGTTCTGATTATCGGCTTGATTGTAATTTTGTTAATAGCCATGTGAAATGGAGACGAGTTGTGGAAGGCGGTAAGCAAAGAAACTGGGAGAAGACTTGACGAAGTTGTTGTTTGGATGTTGTTTTCAATTTTCTAAACTTCATATGATTTATGCTATGATTTCAGGTTAAATTTTATCCGCACTAATGAAAAATACCCGAAACTCATCGAACCGAACCCAAAAAAACCCAAAAACCATGTACCCGAACCAGAACCTGATGTGACCCGAAATTAACAGTTTTTTGCATGTTTTTTATTTTTAGACCCGAACCGATCCAGATCCGATAGGAACCGACCCGAACCGAAAAACTTTTAAATACCTATTGGGTAAGAATTTTCTAGACCCGAAAGGAACTGATCCGAACCCGACCCGAAGACCCGACATGCCTTGTAACAAAATAGATCCTAATCCGGTTGTAAATACGATTGTTCCTACTTACATGGTTAGTAGTTGAAGAAATCATAATATATGGGGCAAAATTGTAAATACTAGAGAAGCTAAACGCGTGAAAACGAATTGATAAGGAATCCTCGCCGACGCATTCATCTGCAATCATCGGGTTAACCCTAATTCTCCTATTCTCCGATACGTTTGTTTCCCGATTCGAGATGTTTCTATCGCCTGGCCACTCTCCACGTCATCTATCTTCTCCGACGCCGTCTTCTAACGCCGACGATGGTCTCCGATCGACCCCTCGCATCTCCTCCTCCTCCTCCTCCTCGGAGATCACGCCTAGAAAGCGGATGAGAGTCCTCGACGAGGACGCTTACGTCGAAGCGATCGAGAAGATCATCGAGCGAGACTACTTTCCGGATATAACGAAGCTCAAAGACCGGCTCGACTGGATCCAGGCGGTTAAAACCCGTGACCCGGTCCAGATCCGAGACGCTCAGCTGAAGATCATCGAGAGGCGTGGGAAGAAGGCGAATCATAACGGTGGGGACACGGTGGGTAAGACTCAGACTCAGACTCCTGGATCTACTTTCTTGAGAAACTTCACTCCTTTAGATGAGTTTGATGGTAAAACCCCTAGAGAAGAAGTAGAAGTAGTGGTTGCCGATGATGGTGTTGAAGATGTAGATGTTAACATGTCGTTAGATGAGTTCTTTAGGAGGTACACTAGCGAGGATAACGATAGCTTTTCCAAGATTCTTGAGAAGGTTAATAAGAGGAAGAAGGAGAAGTATAACTATCTCCTTGAAGGTGAGAATAAGGATGTTGATTTGAAGAGAGATAGGATCACTGACGGTTACGGTACGTCTTATCAGCCGCCGAGTACTTTAGAAGGATGGAAATACACACCGAAGAATCTCCTCATGTACCATCCGGCTGACCGCGGCGAGGCGGCATTAACTGAAGAGGAGAGGGCTGTGAGGTTAGCTGGGTTGACGAAAGAGATTGCGAAAGGGAACACTCGTTTTCAAGGGAAGACGATTGATTCTAGGCCGAGGGAAGATGGTTCTGTTGAGATTCTCTACACTCCTATCGCGGGCTCTTCACCTATGCAGGTTAGGGATAGAGACAAGTCTAAGAGGTATGATCTTGATGATCTGAGGAAAACGCCGAATCCTTTCTATGTGGAGTCGGATAAAAGAGCGGGTAATGGGTATAGTTTTGTTAGAACGCCGTCTCCTGCACCTGGTCTTGATGAATCGCCGTTTATAACGTGGGGTGAGATCGAAGGGACGCCGATGAGATTAGACCCCGAGGATACACCTATCGATATTGGTGGTAGTGCTGATGGACCTCACTATAATATTCCATCTGCGCCTGCGAGAGATGTGACGGCTCATTCTTTGTCGAGGGACGCGTCGAGGAAGCTGAGAGAGAGGTCGAACAGTATGTTTAAGAAGCCTCCGTTGCCGTCTCCTCATCATCGGAGTGGGAGTGCGAGTCCGAATGTTAGGACGCTTTCGCCGGCTGCTCAGAAGTTTTACAGACGGGCGATAGGGAAATCGTCTTCTACCGTTGATGAGAGCCTTCGTGCGAGTTATCGTGGAGCGAGTCCTGGTGGTGTGACTCCTAAGAGTGTGAGAAGTGCTTCTAGGTTCGGGAAAGATAGGCTCACCTCTGGTTCAAGGTCGCCTTGATTGTGCAAATGTTATATGATGTTGAATACTTGTGGCAACAAAGGTACTTCTTCTTGTACTAGATAAGCTGCTTGTGTGCCAAGTTATGTTGACTCTTTTCAAATGGAATACTATCTCTCCTCGCATTTGTAATTTTAATTTCCACAGCTTCTCTTTTTTTCTTAGTAGCTCATTTTATACTCCCAGGCTGTAATCGCTTACCCTACTTCAATATTACAACATTATCACAATATCCTCATTCTGAGTTTTGGGTTTACTCTCTTAATATAAGTACTCTTTTGTGTGTAATTCAACGTTCTTAATAGTTAGTTTGTCATCCTCAAGATTGTTCTCTCTGCAGCTTTTGAATTCTCCTCAAGAGCTTGGAGTTGCTTGATGTTAGTTTATCATTATGAAATAGGCAGTCTTGTGGACATCAGTGGAAAGTGGCCTTGACCGAGTGAGACACGCTTGCCAAATGGCTGATGAGAAGCAGTGGGAAAAATTTACACCAAGTAATAGGTTGTATGTACCATGCTATGCTAATAGATTTGCTTTGCGTAGTCAGTAAAGCTATGAAAGCATGCATAGGATGAGAAAAGGTGCTAACAAAAGCCAGTAGAATGCAATGCATGAAACAAACATAGATCAGAACTCATTCGCTATAAAGAATTCATCTAGCATATAAGTTACATACATGAAACATCACAAGTGAGGATAAACCTAGACAAGTAAAACAAAAGCATACAGAAGAAAAAAAACAGAATTCACTATCAAACATGACTATAATGTTACTGGTTCCATAGCAATTATGGTTATATCATAGCAGCAACTGTCTCCACGCAAGATTCACTTCTTTCCTTGGCAGAATCCAAGACTTCCTTTGATGCTTTGATGACAACTTGATTATTATTAACGTAATGATTGCGACAAACAGGCATATAGACATCAGCTCCGCCAATCAGCTCGGTTCTCGTGTCACAAGTCTTTCTTAAAGTGAAGAAAGCTTTCTGTCCACAAACCTCACACCTTGCAGTTAGCTTCGTCACAGAATCAACCAAAGGTATAATGTCAAGAACAGCACCAAAGCTCCTTCTGCATTTTATCGCCAGAAAAAAAAAAAAACACATTCAAGTTACAGTCAAACAAAAATTATTCAAATCTGAAAATGTCAAAACCATAGAATCAAGCACCTTAAATAGTCACCATCAAGGCCCGCAACAATCACAGTTTTGCCATCATCATCAGCGACTTTGCAGCAAAACTCATAAAGGTCTCCAAAGAACTGAGCCTCGTCAATACCAATCACATCAAGCTGACAATCATTTCAAGAGAAGAAAAAAAACACAAAATTTTCAATATACTAGATTATTAGAGTTAACCGGAGTTGTATATTGCTTTAGCTTAGTTACTCTGTTTCATTCACATTTCATCTTCTTCATCGTCTCTAACATAGATCCTTTCGCAATAAGACCAAACCAAAGACTTTTACCTTGGCATAAGCATCATGTCCGAATATCTCTGGAAACGACATAAGATCCGGAAGAGCCCAGCAAGGGAATCCGATTCCATCGTGCGTCACCACCGAATCTTTGGCGTATCTCGTATCTTTACTCGACTTCACCATCGCAACACTTCTACATAACCAAAAGGTAAGAGCTTTAGAAACGAGATCGCTGAATCAGTTGGAGATGGTGAAAGGTTTTACCTTCCGGTGTTGATCTCCGACTTGATTCGGCGGAGGAGAGAGGTCGATTTCCCGGAAAACATAGGACCCATGATGACATGAATCGCACCGGACCCGTGATGTTCTTGGTCGGAGATAACATCTCTGGAGATGTCACTGTCGAGGGTAGCCATGGAAGAGAAGATAGTGAGTGGGTGGGGACGAAAGGGTTAAACTTGCTTGTGGGTTATAACTTATAGGTAGGGATGATGAGTAACTTGTCGATGAGATATATAACAGAGAGTCAGAGGTTGAAGAAGGAAGAGAATTGTAGGAGAAGATTTGTCAAAGTCAAAAGATAAGGTTTTTGAATTTTTTTTACTTCTTGGAGGGAAACAATGTTTTTTCAGCTTTTGTATTGTGAGCTTAAGCCCAATAAACTTAGGCTTGGCCTTAAGGTGAAATATATTTGTCTTAAAATTATTTATTTTTATTAATATTTTTTTTTGTGATTAGGTGAATTGAAATAGTTATCTACATTTTTATTATAATAATTTCATTTTGATACTCTTAACAGTTATACAATTTTATATTATAATAATTTATTTACTTTTGAATCCACCTATAAACCAATAAAAAATTATCAGTAAAAGCATTAGCTCTCAACCGTATAAGTTGTTGAATAACGCTTAAAACTTTAATTGTAACCGTCGTGAAATTTTTTTCAAACATTCGTTCGATATCTTTTAAAAGTCAGATTTTTTTATAATATCTATGAAACATAAATTTACAATATTGTAATATTTTGATTTAACTATGGTACTAAAATTGTGTAGCAAAACTATTTTTTTTTTAACTAGATTTATAAATTTAAACGTTAAAATACCAATTCAAACACAGATAACCAATTAAAATAAACCCATACACAACCACCAACCTAACAAACATCTTTTATTCAGTAGCTCTTTAGTTTAGTCTTAATGGCACTAAATATTCCAATTTCTTTTCTTTTTGGTAAACAACTGTAAAAAAAGGGTAGCGTGTAAGGAAAAAAAAAAAAAAAACAAAACTCCGCAATTTCCTTATTACAAACGCACATGAGCTTGTAATGTAAAAAAACTTCCCTTATCATGTATATATACAGACATATCTTCTTCTTCTTGCAATCGAAAGCTCGAAAGCCTTCGTCTTTCTCTTCCTCTACATCTCTCCTCCTCCCTCTCTCTCTAGAGCGCGTCCCCGCGCGTCGTCAGTATGTTCTTATTGACGCCATTGAAATTGAGTTAAATCGGATTGAACTAAAAAAAAACAGATAATTCAAAAACCGTGCCTTTCCTCAGATCTTGACGAGATTCCGCATCTGGGTTTTTTTCTCTAATCTAATCTGATTGGTGGGTTTTCGTTATCATCTTGTTTTATGATTATTTGATCTGAGATTTGATTGTAAATCCGTTTCCTTTTTTGATCAAAACTCTCTTTTAGTTTTGGTTCATGAAAGATCTGTTGTTCCTTAATCGACTGATCAGATTTTCTAGAATATCGATTGTGTTTTGACCTGACAACTTTGTGTTCGGTTTCTGAAAGTTTGGTTCTTTTCTTTTGCTGCTGCAGAGCAAAAAAAAATGCAATCCGACAATGGGAAGCTGTTCATCGGCGGGATATCGTGGGACACCAATGAGGAACGTCTCAAGGAGTATTTCAGCAGCTTTGGAGAAGTGATCGAAGCTGTGATCTTGAAAGACCGTACCACGGGCCGTGCACGTGGCTTCGGCTTTGTAGTCTTCGCTGATCCAGCTGTTGCAGAGATTGTTATAACCGAAAAACACAGTATTGATGGGAGACTGGTAATGTTTCTTTCGTATATGATGTGATTCTGTACAATGTAACTTGTTTTCTAAGCTTCTTTATGCAATCAAGCCTCCCATTAAAACCATAGGTCATTAGCTCCACAAGACCCTAACCCATTGTGTCATAGGTGTCTGTTTGAAGTAACCGCTGGAACCGAAACAAAACTAATATTATATGTTGTGGTTTTCGGTTACGGGGTCGGCCTCGAACCTCCTAGTTAGTAAAAATATCACATTCTGTTCCCATTAACCATCAGGGACCGGTACTGAGCATAGACTAGTGAAACATTAGCCTAATGACCCCCATAATTTTAGAAAAAAATACGATACTAAAATTTATAAAACAAATTATAATTTATTTAAAATATTTACCAAATTGTCTATAGCCTCCAAAATTTTAGGACCGGCTCTACCATCAAATAGTTACATTTTTAATTTGTTGATCTTTTTATGCAGGTGGAAGCGAAGAAGGCTGTTCCTAGAGATGACCAGAACACAGTTAGGAGCAACAGCAGCAGCATCCAAGGATCACCAGGCGGTCCAGGAGCTCGAACAAGGAAGATATTCGTTGGAGGGTTACCTTCATCCGTCACAGAAAGCGATTTCAAGACCTATTTCGAGCAGTTCGGGACACCTACCGACGTGGTTGTTATGTACGACCACAACACACAAAGGCCTAGAGGCTTTGGATTCATAACTTATGACTCGGAGGAGGCCGTTGAGAAAGTACTGCTCAAGACGTTCCATGAGCTTAACGGTAAGATGGTTGAAGTTAAGCGAGCTGTTCCGAAGGAGTTGTCTCCTAGTCCAGCTCGCAGCCCTCTCGGTGCTGGTTACAGCTATGGGGTTAGTAGAGTTAATAACCTCTTGAATGGGTATGCTCAAGGGTTTAGTCCAGGTGCGGTTGGAGGCTATGGGCTTAGAATGGATGGTCGGTTTAGTCCGGTTGGTGCTGGGAGAACCGGGTTTGCTAATTTTGGTTCTGGTTATGGGATGAATGTGAACTTTGACCAAGGGTTGCCCACAGGGTTCACTGGAGGTAATAGTTTTAACGGAAACGTAGACTATGGAAGAGGAATGAGTCCTTACTATATTGGTAATGCAAACCGGTTTGGTCCTGGGGGTGGTTATGAAGGAGGCAATGGAGGAGGAGGAGGGAACTCGTCTTTCTTCAGTTCGGTTACACGGAACCTATGGGGAAACAACGGTGGTCTTAACTCAAACTCCAATACATACATGGGAGGATCAACAAGTGGGAACAACACACTAAGCGGTCCGTTTGGAAACTGGGGTGCTCCTGGAGGAGGAGGAGGAAACAATGGTGTTGGCAACGAGAGTGTGAAGTTTGGTTATGGAGGAAACGGTGAATCTGGTTTTGGGTTGGGAACAAGGAACATAGGGCCTAGCAAGGCGGCACCGTCATCTTCATTCTCTTCTGCCTCTGTAGCCAACAACGCTGGTTATGATGGAGCAGGACTTGCTGAGTTTTATGGGAATGGTGCAGTCTATAGTGATCCCACGTGGAGATCATCAGCTCCTGAGACAGAAGGGCCTGCTTCTTTCAGCTATGGGATTGGAGGAGGAGGAGGAGGTCCTTCTTCGGATGTGTCAGCTAGAAGTTCATCTCCAGGTTATGTTGGCAGTTACAAGAGGCAATCAAACAGAGGTAATCTTAGTTCCTAGTGATTCTATGCTTAAAGAATGCCATGAGCTAGCTGATAAGTAAAGGAATAGAATATTACTGTATAGGTTCCTAATAGAAAGCCTAGATAGGTTCCAAATCACACTATCTTAGGATCTTGAACTAATAGTACATGAAGAAAGCTTCTTTTAGTGTTTTAGAAATGTTGTCATGAAGCTAGGAACATAGTTTAATCTTATGCTTTGCTCACAACATAGTCTCTGGGAAGTCTAAGTTATATCTCCCTTTTTCTTCGCCTTTGTGTTGCAGGAATTGCTACTTAGTTTTTGTTTTACCACGATATTGTAGGCGAGCCATCACGGTGAAGGATCTGTGTCTTTTGGCGAATCATTTAGATAATCTTCTCCCTTGATACAAAGGCCTATGAGGGACTAAACTTGATCACACCATCAGCTAGAGTTAACCAGAGAATGACAAAGATTATGGTTTGGTTTTCTAAATTCATTGGTCCTCCTCCTAGGCTTTGTTTTTTTTTTTTTCTATTTTTGTTTTTTTTCTTTCAGTGAGGGATAGTGGAAACTGTATCAGACTCTGGCGAGGCTGTTATACATAAGAAGAGTTCAAAACAAAGAAATGAAGAGGATGATCCTTCTTCCTGAGTTTTCTTTATTGTCTTGTAATGGTTCTTGTTCTTGGGGGTTATGTCTAAGGTTTGTGTTTTGAGGCAGATTGTACTAGAGGTTATATGTTTTTCTTTTGTTTTGTGGTTTTAAGGTTTTTTTTTGTTTTGTTTTTGATAGTGAGATATTGGAAAAGGGATTTAGCCATTGTAGGGCTTTGGAGAATAAGTCTGTTTGTATGTCTTATGCGAACGCAAACAAACTCGTTTCTGTTCATGTACTTTTATCTTATAGAAACTATTTTTATGTTTCATTTGATTTCCTATCTTCATTTTGCATGTTTTAAAAATATATATAGTCCAATAATGACGAACTTTTATTGATTGAATCTGGATATCCTTAATTTTGAATTAGAAGAACTAGGATGAAGACCCCCGCGGGGGAAACGATGCAATTTAAAATTACTAATCATATATATATATATATATATATATATATATTTGGGTTGGTAATCTAAATGAATGTGAATTATAAATTTGGACATTATGTTTGCACCCTTCATGTTTGCACTCTTTCAGTGACATTATGTTTGACTTTCAGTGACATTATGTTTGTCCATTTTTGGTAACTTTACTTTAACACACTTTCCATAATGTTATATATAAACCCTTTCGGTAAAGTGATGTTCACACCTCTTCAGTGATGATTCGTTCTCACACTTTCAGTGACAACATTTTGCACCACTTCGGTGATGATACATTCACACTTGTTTGTTCACAAAACGTTCGCACCTCTTGGACACAACACATTTGCGCTACTTCGGACACGACACGTTTGTGCCCCTTTGGACACTGTTCGCACCTCTTTGGCCAAAACATGTTCGCACCCTTTTGGTGATGAACTATTCGCACCTCTTTAGGCAAGACATGTTCGTACACCTAAGGTGATGATCCATTCACACCTCTTTGGTGACGACACTTTTCACCTTTTCGGTGACGACCTATTTGCACTCTTTCATTGATAACTTCTTCGCACTCCTTTGGTGATGATCCGTTCGCATTTGGTATGTTGCACCTCTTCGGTCACGTTACATTTGCACCTCTTCGGTGACGATACATTCGCACCTCTTCGGTTACGACATGTACCTCTTCGGTTATGACAGGTTCGCACATGTTCAGGGTATCATAAGGTTATTAATAATTTCTAAAACAATCAATAACTTTATAGAATAGATATTAACAACTCTTTGGTATTTTATTCGATTATAGTATTTAAGATATGTGTTACACTGTCTAGACACTTAGAAATTTATATCATTTTGGTTAGACATGCAGAAGTATCGAATAATGATGAAGAAGAAGAAATGCGGAAGTGGTCAATATATATATATATATATATATATATATGTGTGTGTGTGAAAATGCAATTTTCAAAAGAGTGTGCATTTAGAAAAGTGTTGGTTAACAAAAGAAACGAAAAGACACCTTTTGCATTAGTAATTCGATGAACTCACACCTTTATCGATCAAATAAATTATATCAATTAGATTGCATAACCAAAACAAACTTAACCATAAGTTTTTAGTTAAACACTTCAATTTATTAATCAATAAAAAAGAGTGTATCACTCAAAAACTAAAAAGATATGCTAAAAGGTGCGTTGTTCAGAAAACTAAGGATGCACATGAAAGATTGTTTCATTCATAACTAAAAGAGTTGTATGAATAGGTGCATCGTTCAGAAATTAACAGATGCAAGGTGCATCAGAGAAAGACATGTTGTTTGCTAAAACATGTTGATGATGTTATGTCGTATTATTATAAAGAAAAAAAATCGTGTTTGTTACATTATAGAACTGGGATAAACTAAACTTTTGGAGATAAATTTTTTTCCTATAAAAAAATGATTACATCATCAGTTAAGAAAAAGAGGTTTACTAAACCATGTTGTTAAATAAACGTTCCGAATTTTAGTTTATCACAGTTCTATAATACGATCCGCACCGCACTGCAGTTAACAATAACAAAAATCATTACATATACCATATACATATACATTTTTATTATTGTTTTAACCACACTGCAGCTCTACCGTTTGTCCCGCATCGCTCAATCCGTTGTTACCCTTCAGAGGCAAAGTTCATAAGATGTTTTTATTATTAAAGTGTCTTCAATTATTCAAATTTTCCAGAATCATTTTATTAGCATGGAAAATATGTTTTGTCAAAATTTAAATTAACTCCAACTAAATAATTTGATCGCATATTTTTATATGATAATCTATATTTAGCTTGAGACATTTCTATGCATATATTATCCCGGAGTTTCTTAAGAACACATATTGACAGATATATATATAT
>NC_027748.1:41542098-41543418 GCF_000695525.1 Brassica oleracea var. oleracea | reverse complement strand
TCCACTGAAGATGAAGCCGTCATACTTGTTGAGATCCTTACCATCTTTAAACTCGCCATCTATCAACCAGATATATCAAATAAAGACAGGGAAACAAAAACAGATAATTCAAATTCAATCCAGAAAGAGACAAATACGATGACTAAAGAATAATCGTCTCAATTAATCAAATACAGTAACCATTCTTAATTAATCAATCACAATAATGGTTCTCAATAACACAAAATTTATATGAGAAAAGTTAGAGTTTGTTATTACTTGTATCATTTATTTTTAAGGGTAGTCCTACAATAAAAAAAGTTAGAGTTTGTTTATTTAATAAACATAAATTATAAATTCATAAAATATTATCACCTTGCTCATTATAAGATTTTGGTAACATAAATTTCTCATCTTCTTTACCATCATACATGGAAAAATACTTATTATTAAATCAACCCATTCCATAATTCTTCAATATGCATAGACAACCTCACACATCTCTCTCTCGACAGAAAAACTCTCGAACTCTTTTTGTTTGTTGTTATTTTGATATATTATTGAATAAGCATATAATTTAATACGCATTTAATGTCTTCTTCTTTCTTTTTTCCTCTTCTCCTCTCGGCAATCAAACCCCATTGTCCCAGGTGAAACCATTAGGTTCATTTAATTTTTCTGGTTATCAATCCTACACACAGGCCTGGGACGGATCGGATATCCGGGCAATTTTAAGGTATCTGAATCCGGATCCTTAGCCGGTGGATCAATAATTTTTATTATCCTTATCCGGATCCGAGGTTCTCGGATATCCGGGTGTCAGATATCTTTCTAAAAATTGTAATATCCGGCGGATATCCGGATCCGGATTTGAATCCTTAAAATAAATAAAATAATAATAATAATATATATAAAATATTAAAAATAATTTAAAAATATATAATGTTTTAATTATTTCTATGTAGAATATTACAAAATTTACATAATATTTACATATACTATTTAAAAAAATGAAAATATATTAAATAAAGTTAGTTTTTATATATAGATATTACTATTTTTGAAATAGTTATTAATAAAACTTACGGATTCGGATATCCGGACTAAAAAATCAAGATATCCGGATCCGGCTTTTACGGATCCAACATTTTATTATCCGGATCCGGATTCGGCCCCTCCGGATATCCGGATTTTCGGATCGGATCAGGATCGAATCTCAGATCGAATCCGGATCTCGGATAAAAGTCTCAGGCCTACCTACACACACTTATTTTCCCTAACCTAAATGTGTGAGCTATATCTTTATATAATACATTTCCTTAATGCCACCCAAAGGACATT
>NC_027748.1:41540588-41541998 GCF_000695525.1 Brassica oleracea var. oleracea | reverse complement strand
TCATTTGTTACTTTAATTTTCTGTAGGTTCCTGGGGGCTGGGCTTATGAATCTAAGGTACTTAGGCCAACCAACTATCTGCAGCTCGGCGGCGGTATTCGGTCTATTCGTATTCCTAGTTGCTGGCCGTTATATACACTGCTGACAATAAGCGTCAAGTTTGTGCCTTGTATTAGGGATATATATCCCACGTCGGGAATTCTAAGGGAAATTAAGTAATATATAAAGAGTTAGGATCAATCCACTAATCACCAATTGGTTTTAAGTTGGAAACTCATAATTAAATCTGAATCTAATATGGTATCAAAGTCCAGATCCTAAATACCCTAAACTCCTAGCTAAAATTAAAATTAACCCTTCCGACCGGGTATAAAGATCGTGATTAACTCTTCCAACCGGGTATAAAGGTTGTGTTAAACTCGCTCGACCGAGTATAAATGTTCTAAAATTCCGAGATTTCTGGCCGATAAAAGTCATCATCTCGAGGAGGGGTATTATGGATATACATCCCACATCGGGAATTCTAAGGGATATTAAGTAATATATAAAGAGTTAGGGTCAATCCACTAATCACCAATTGGTTTTAAGTTGGAAGCCTATAATTAAATCCGAATCTAACACCTTGCAACTCATGGTGAAAGATTTCTTAAAAATATTTAGCTTTTTATTTAATTAGTATTTTGGATGAATTGTCTCATGTGTTTCTGCCGCTATATGAATTTATCATCTCTTGGATTTTGATACTTGTTATTCATTTTGCGTACTATACTCTTGTTAATGGAAATATTATGTTACAAAGATCTCAGTTGCAAAATAAAGCATAGAAAGTGGCAAAGAGCATATTATTACTTGCCTTAAAGATAATTGTTGTTTTACAACCATACTAGGTGATACCCGCGCCCTGCGTGGAGTGAATGGATTAAAAGAGATTATAATTTTTAATCTATAGGTATTAGAAATGAAAAAGACATAGTCACAAGATTACATGTTATATAATGAGTTGAGACCCACCATAAGTCTTTTGCTTTAAGAGATCGAATCTGTAATGAAGGTTTGGGAAGAAGAATGTGATGAGTAGATGCGCTCAAAACAACCTATTTATATATACGATGAGGAATGATTAGATTTCAAATGATGAAATCGTATGTGAATAATTATATAAAACATTCACGAATTCATTAACCAAAACTTGCTCTCCAAGATTATCGTCCAAATTACCTTAACAGACCATAACAATATTGATCACGTAATTTGCTGTAAATAAAAAGATTTTGTTCTTCAACTTACTTTACATGCAGACACGGATCACGCAAATTCAGTAATGGAAAGAAAAATAATTTAAAGATTTAATAAAGTTAAGGACACAATGATTCAATCGATGCAACTCGTTTAAAACGTATATAATGAATCG
>NC_027748.1:41515254-41538972 GCF_000695525.1 Brassica oleracea var. oleracea | reverse complement strand
CCGCTTTCTTAGTTTATGTGTTGGTTGTCTAGTTTCTTATTCTTAATTTGATTATCTTATGATACTAATATTGAAATAAATATAATTTGTAAATGAAATAATAAAAATTAGTAAAAATAATAAAATGATGAAAAGTCTTGCTATTTTTAGGTGTGAATAAATTAAATATTTAAAATATATTTATATTATTTTATTTATTTCTTGAATTTTAGAGACCAATAAGTGTGAGAAGGATTAGATAATACACAATTAGAAATTGATGGAGAAAATTGCAATAATTTAAAAGAAAAATAATTTAAATACAAAAAAAAAACATGAGGACACATGTCAACAAACCCCCTTTCCACATGTCATAAGAAGGGAAAAAGCCAACTTTATATATAAAGATTCGTCCCGGTGGCGTGGGATTTCTGATAAACTAACGAATAAGATCATATCTAAATTTCATATATGTATCCAATAGTGAATGGTATGTAACTAGTCATATATAGGTTACTGGTACGTAACTAGTTATATATAGATTAAGGAGACTTCACACTTTATCAGATATGTTTGATTTACAAAAAAAAAAAATTATTATAGAGAGAATTTCAAAATGAAATCCATTCAATTTTCAATTGTCTTAATATGATTTTTTTTAGCATACTGAACATGTTTTAGTTTTATAAATATTGAAAAAAAAATAAAAATGAAAACTATTAGAGCACAAGTAAAAATTTGTATATTGTTTTTAAAATAAATATTGAATCATATCTAATATTTCTTACATTGACATACAAGACTCGTTTTGATTATTAAACTAGTTTAAAATGTATTTTATTATGATATATATATAGAGTTTAACACCACATAAACTTCAATTGTCAGACAGAAAAGATAATTGGCATTGCATTTATACATGTACAGTTTCCAAAGCTTTGCAATTTCTAAGATTTTTGGAACTGGAGGAATTTGGAAGTCATGAATGGATGTGAAGATGATATATAAGGTTGGAGAGGAATAATTGGCTCGTAAATAATTGGTTGGAATCATATTTTGCAGTCATATGTAAATTCTAACTAAAACATCTGATTTTCTCTCCTAGCCACATGTACTGATCTTGTGCATTAGCTTTTAAAAGTTCATTCATTTTAAGACCTTCTATTGGTGGATCTATATTATAGTTCGTTCCAAGTTTAATTTGTTTTTATTTTCTGATTGTTCTATTATTCTGCTTATACAATCTCTATTGTTTATTTTTTTATTCATTTATGCCGTATTTTTTACATTGTTTTTTTCTTCCGAACTTTCTCTTTTTGTTATTGTGTTTTAGAGTTCTCTCCGGATGATAGGATAATAGATTACCGTTGTTGTGCTTACTATTTATTTATTTAAATCTATACTATTATTTGAAAAGTAAATTTGCTTATTTTTCATGTTCTCCATGATTTTAGGATTAGTCCTTAGACAACTTTAATTTTAATTTGACTAATTAAAGTTTTAATATCTAATAAATAAATTATAGAATTCATTATTTAACTAATTACAAACTAATATTATAAAAATATCTCAAAAATAAATGGAAAACGTTTTTTGAAAAAAGAAGAAGATAATTCAATGTATTTATTTTGTGTTTATCTACATCTTTATTTCATATTTATTTATTTTTATAATTAGTATTATATATACACATATCATAATTAGATTTATCATTATACTAAAATATTATAAATAGTTTTATACAAAATAACAAAAATTGATTTATATTTGTTTGTAAACATAATATGTCATGGCATATTTTTAAAAATTATTAAATTTATTTTAGTATTAAAATACTAAAAAGAAATATATAAACAATAACAATAAATTTGATTTATATTTGTTTGTTAACGTGATTTTCGTGGTATTTTAATTTTTATTCTTATCATTCAGTTGCAAGAATAACTTGTATTTGTTATTTAACTTGAAGATTTAATATTTCTCTGTTTTTATGTTTACTAAATATTTATTGTTATTATCCAGTTGTAAGAATAACTTTAAAAAAAGAATATTTTCAAAATATTTTTTTTTACAACAAGTACCTTATATTTATGAAAATTTAAAATTTACTTTATTTACTTTTAATTTTTCAAGAGTTTTAAAGAATTATAACTTTGTTTAAATTAAAATTTCCTCAAATATGCATTACATATTAATGTTTTGTTTGTCAACATAGTTGATCTTCTTGAGTATTTATTGAATTATTATAGTAAGTATTTCATAATATAATTATACATATATCAATATTCTTATTTACTTTGACTAATATAATATGTAAAGCTAAGTTTGGTTTAACATTTTTATGCTTTTGATTTATTTTGAGATTTTGTTGGTTATGATAATTCCTAGAATTTAATTTAATAACATCACTTTATATTAACAATTATATATTTGTTTATTTAATTATATCATTGTTTATAAATTAATATAATAAAAATTGTTCAAGATAACAACATATTTACAAGATATTATTGTTGTTATCCAAAAATAATGTTTTTAAATCAATAAAAATTAAAAAATTAAGAAATTGAAAGATTCATAAAATAGTATAAATTTAATGTTTTATTTAATTTTGTTGATCTTTAAACTAATAATATATTTATTAATAAATATTTATTAAATAACTATGCCTGCATGGGCGGGCAAACCTCCTAGTATATGATAAATCGTTTGATTCTATAAGCTAATAAATGAATAATAACATATCTTCTAATTGTATTTAGCTGATGATATTTTCATGTCTTTAGTAATTATCTCTTTTAAAATTATATACAAGATCATGTTAGATTACGTAATTAATGTGTTTTTGAACAAGACAAAGATGAGAACATACGTTCTTTTATTAGACATGAACAATGATTTGTACTTTAGCAAGTCGTGAACACTAAAATGAAAGCTTTTGTTGATTGATTATATTTCTAACTGAATCAGTTTATCATTTTATTAAGCTTTCATTAGGTCAAATTTATGTGTTAAAATATGTTCTACAATTATAACAAATTGGTAAGTGATATGAAGATACTAGATCTAAACATTTGATTAAATATGAGGAAATTTAAAATTTCATTATTATACTTTTTCTATTTCTCCAATTTTTTAAAATTTATGTTATTGAATTAGAAGCTTGTAATCATTCTATGCTTTTAGGCTAGGATTTAAATAGATCATTTATCTATCATATATGTACATAAATATTATTGATCACTATAAGATTTTGAAAATATAATTTTCATTATAATTTTTAAACTATATTATCATCATGATGAATGACCAAAAAATCATTGTCATGATCCATGTTGCAATAAATGGACGAACCCTTTTGATTATTTTCCTCACAAATTAATTCATAAATAGTTTATGAATAATGTTTTTTAAAAAAACTTTGTATTAACTACAATATTATCTTTACATTTTAGTGATATTAAATGATTAAATTTTTATTGTTTTTTGTTAATCAAATTTTTGATTAGTCAAAATTTTTCTTCCAAAACTTTCAAAACACTTTTTATTCGATCGTCTTCTTGACTTGTTATTAATATAATATATAAATGGGTAGTTTTCATTTATTTTCATTAGTCAAATTTTATTTGGCATTTTGTATGTAAAGAATTAAGTAGGAGAACTGGTTCTATCAAATTTATTTGTATTTATTTTACCAAAAAAAAAAAATTATTTGTATTTCCTTAAAATCTAAAATATAAGAATTACAAAATGTATTAAAATTCTCATCAAATCCTTTAAAATATTTTAAAACTTTTACGTATATATTTTTCAAAATCATTTGAATTCTTTAATTAGGTTAGTAGAGTCGTGGACTCACGTATCTTTTAAGCAAATCTGATAAAATTAAAATCAATTATGGGATTTCTTTTCGCGATGAGAGAATATGATAGAACAATATTATTAAATTGCAGTATTGTATCGTAAAAAAAAAGTACGTGTCGTTATCATGTAGAACAAATTGTAACCAATATTACATCATCTTCATGGCACTTTCAGCACCTTTTTTTTTTTTTTTTTTGCTAATTCAGCACGTTTTTGCCTTCAAGTTTTAAACTTTTCTAAAATATAAAAGTTAAATAACTATCTTTAAAAAGGGTGTTTCTTATAAAGATCCAGACAAGCCAATGCATCTTCCTAGTGTTAGCATTCAATTGACCCATCATGAGTGCCCTATAATGACCTTAGGCGAAATATAAAATAAAGATCATTTTATAAAAAAAAATTCAACCTTTATTTATTTTATTTTCATAAATTAAATAAAAAATTGTGGTATTCAAAGAAAAAAAAATAAAAATGGCTTTTTGTGTGTAATTAAATTTTGCTAATGGAAAAAATGAAAATAGTGTAAGATATTTTTTTTGTTCTTATTGTATTTAAATTAGGTTTAGTTAATCATAGACCTTTTTATTATAATTTTACCAACTAATTGATATTTAACAAATAAAATAAATCTTTTTAATTAGTAAAATAACACTAATTTGTTTTTTGGATCTACCTATGGACCCATGGCAATTGTCCATGTTGCCATGGGTTAGAGGCAGCACTGCCCATCATCTTCTGTTATCAAATAACAGAGCTAACATAGGAAACTTCAGGACTGAGAAGAAATGAGACCATTCTACTAAAGTTCAGTCCCGATTCCCGAACGTTTCAAAATTATTTTCATAAATTATAAGATAGCCCCTATAAAAATCCGAGGCTCGCGATTCAACCCCCACCGTTATCTAATCTCTCCCTTTCCGACGTCTCTCTCTCGAGATAAAGCCCGATTAGTTTCGAGCTTAACCGTAATGCAATTCAATTAATTTCGGTACTAACTAACTTAATAAAAAACTAGACCAAATGAACCGGGATTGCAGGCATACGGTTTAGACTGGTTCTTTATGGAAGTCGGTGACTGTTAGCCTTGTCCCGAACGGCAAAAATCCATTGTCCAAGGAAGTAAAAAACTTTATAAGCGGTGAGGACAGCAGCATAAATTATTATCCGACAGAAACACACAGCGAAGAAGTTGTCTGAAAACCTCTCAAAAACAAAAAAAACTGTTGAAAGATGGCGAGAGAAAATAGTTGTTTGAGCAGAATCGCTGCCGGAACTGCCATCGGCGGCGCACTTGGCGGCGCTGTAGGTAAACTTTTCTCTCCCTTTATTTTCTCTTTCTTCCACTCGAGGAAGAACCCTAAATCACTATTTGGAGGCGCCTTTTAAAATCTTGTGTGAATTGAATCTCAGGTGCTGTCCATGGAACTTACCAGGCGATTAGATTGGGGGTAACTACTTTTTTCTATGAACATCTATCTTTTTCAAGCTTGTAATGAAATCTTTTCTGATTAGAAACTGGAAGTAGTAATGAGAGATTGTTTGATTTTGTCTTGTTGAAAACGTACTTGCCATTGAACATGACACAGCTCAGTCTTAAGCAATGGTTTGTGTCAAAAGCTTAAGTTATGATGTGTTTGCTCTTGTTTTGTTTATTTGTGAGCTGAAGAGAACAATAAAGTCCGAGTCTACACTAGGAATGATCTTTATATTGTGAAAACAAATCTGGATAGATGATCATCTTGTACTTTAATTCTCTGCAGGTCCCTGGGCTTCTGAAGATAAGGTACATAGGGCAAACAACCATGGGCAGCGCAGCGATCTTTGGACTTTTCCTAGGTGCGGGAAGTTTGATACACTGTGGAAAATAAGCGTTGTCAAGTTTGTGGTCTTATGGTGAAAGATTTCTGAAAAACATTTAGCTTTTTATTTGATGAGTGTTTTGGATGAATTGTCTCATGTGTTTCTGCCGCTATATGAATTATCATCTTTTGGATTTTGGTGCTTTGTTATTCGTTCTTTTACCTACCATACTCTTGTTAATGGAAAGATCATGTTACAAAGATCTTAGTTGCAAAATAAAGCATAGAAAGTGGAGTTCAAAGAGCATATTATTACTTGTCTTAATTTTACAACCATATGTGCAGCAAAAGAAGTTTTAAACAGTGGAAGTTGATTGATTATTTACACATGCACTTAGGAACAAGATACTTTGTAACATCGCTTCCAGCTTTGTTTCTCCTTAGTTCTGGCTTAATTTCTTTATCATCTTCCCAAACTCTGTTTCATGGACGTGATTAAAAACTACGGGAGCATATGCCCTTCGGTTGGTGTTATAAGCTTATTGTATCCATAATTTTGATAATATATATTTTTTTAAATTGATTATAATAAACTATTTGATTTGTTATATAAAGTAAACACATTGTATTTATGTTATGCATTTTAATTTATAAATTTTTTAATGATCAATATTACGACAATTTTAATGTAGATAATTTATTTTTTTGTTTAGAAGCATACAGTGAGTTTATGCATATTAATAAAATTAAATTTATGATTGTTGAAATGGACTTTCTTGATGAGTCATAAATGTAATGAATTAGAGTAATGGGTATATATAGTTTTTAAGCCCAAAAACTAAAAGAAAAAATCGTCATTCATAAAAAAAATATTTTTTTCTGTAAATTTAGAGGTATTTTTGAGAAAATTGACATTTTTATTAAAGAAAAAATAGGAATGTTTCTGGTTTAATAGTATAAATGGAAATTGTATTTTATCTTCCTTTTAAATTTTGGAAATCTTATTGTTAGCATAATTTTAGAAATATTGAAAATATATTGAATTTTAAAATTTTGAAATTGATTATATTAGGTTTGTTAAAAGTTTAATGATGAAGTTATGGTATATTCGAATCTTTAGGATATATTTCTTTACATTCTCTAAGTAATATTTAAGACTTGTTAAAATATGGAAGTTGTTCGTCAATATGCAAAAATATTAAGGGTAATTCTCCTAAATAGACTATTTTCAAGTTTTGATCACAAAAATAGACCACAAGGAGGAAAATAGCCAAAATGTTTCATTTAATAGGTAAAAGGACCTTAATAGCCTAGATATATATATAAAAAATAATAATAATAAAAAAAATTAAAAAAATTAAAAAAAATTAAAAAAAAAAAAAATTAAAATTTAAAAAAATAAAAAAGATAAAAAAAATTTATTTTTTTTATAGTTTTAGATTATATGTTTTCAAATTCGAATTTTTATTATTTTTTTTTATAAATTTTTTTTTCGGAATTGTTTTTTTATTTTTTTTTCAAATTTTCGTTTTGTAATTAGAAAATACTTTTTGAAACTATTTTTAAAATTTTTATTTTCAAATTTTTAATATTTATTTTTTATTTTATAAAATTTTAAATATCAGTCTCAAATCCCCACCTCTCAACTCTAAACTTTAAGGTTTGGATTAGTTAACCATAGTGATATAAGTGTATATTTACCTCTTTAATAAAACATTTTGGTCATTTTAATCTTTAGAGTCTATATTTCTGACATAATTTCTTTTAGTGTTACCCAGGGTATTTCGCTAGAGTATATTTCATTTTCATTTAAAGATCCCACGTAAGATTTGTGTAGATGAGAACGAGCCTTACTAATTATGAATGACAAAATCTTGAATAATTTTAATGATAGTGTAAATTTGCAAGCATATTCTCGTTTAAAATTCTTGTAAATTATATGGTTAACTCACAGAATGAGTAAAAAACGGTGAATGATATGGTATATAATGTTATTGAATATTGAGTTACGTAATGTTGGAGATAAATAAGGGAAGACCAAAAAATATTAGTCTAATAAAAGGGTCCAACAACCTTACATAAGTAGATTTTTTTCAGAATGTTTTTTTTTTAATAGTATAGAAGTAGTGAAGCGCCAACTTTTTATACCATTCGTCCCGGTGATAAAGGATTTCCGATAAACTAACAAATAAGATTATATCTAAACTTAAATTCCGTATCTAAAAAAACGAAATAAAAAAAAAATTATATATAAATTTCGTATGTATCCAATAGTGTATGGTACGTAACTAGTTTTTTTTTTTTTTTTTTTTTTTTTAAAAAGAACTAGTTATATATAAGATTAACCAGATTTCAAACTGCATTCATATAGGTTTGATTTACACAAAAAAAAGAAAGATTTTATTATTAGAGAGAATTGAAACAGATTTAAATTTCAGTTGTCCTAATAAGACTTTTAATTTTTTTGACCATGTTAAACATTTTTTAATTTTATAAATATATAAAATTCTAAAAGTATAAAAAATATTAAAAACACAAGTAAAAGTATTTATATGCTTTCAAAATAAATTTCAAAAGCATGTTTTACTTTATTTCTTAGGTTGACATAGAGTATTTATTCTGATTATTTGACTAGTTTAGAAAACATATTCTACATATTTTATTACGGTCTATATAGAGCTCAACACCGCATAATTATAACTAGATCTCGATCCGCGCAACCGCGCAGGCTTTTGTTTTCATTTATTTTTATATAAATATTTTGTTTTCAATTCTAAATTGGTATATATTATAATATATTATATTATCGAGTAAATAATTAAGTATTTAGTTTTTTTTTTAATTTTTAAAATAAACTGTATAGTTTAAAATTTGTTTTCATTGGTTTAACGTAGTAAAGATTAATCATTGTTAAACAATATGATTTTTGTTATTTAAAAAAAAATCTTTATAATTTTAAAAGCTAACATCGACTAATATTTAAATATTTAGCATATAGAGGTATAGTATTACAACATTAAATTATATCTATTTGATTTATAGTATCTATAAATCCAATGGATCATTTATTGTTTAAATCTAATTATTGATAACCCAATAAAAACTTCAGGTATGCCCAAAATTTAAATGATAAGATTAGATATTAAATGTAATATATATGACTTTCTAGGAATATGTTCATTAGGTCAATTTTTTAAAAAAATCACACATGAATCAAGGTTGTGGGTTCTGTTTTAATATATAAGATTTTGCAGTGATATGTAAATTCTTAATAATGCATCTGATTTTTTCTCTTAGTGACATGTTCTGATTTTGTGCATTGGCTTTTAAGAATTCTTTTATCTCTAATATAATCAGTTTGTTCTTTTTGTTTGCATTATTAGGCTTTTATTGTGCCGAGTTTATGTGCTAAATTCTATTCTTACAATATTGTTATAATAAGTTGGTAAGAAATTGATGTGGGGGTATCGAATCTAAAAATTTGATTGAATATGAGAGAATTAAAGATTCTACTAAATTCTATTATTTTTCAATTATGTATTTCAACAATTTTTAATTTTTCTTATTATTAAATTAAGCACTTGTAATCAATTTTCTAAAATATGATAAATTCTTGTGTTATTTAATTTAGTAGTTTTCTAGTTCTATTTAATATTTATGTTATTTATTTTTTGGTATATTTTGAGATAATAGTATCTGAAAGAAATTTAATGAAAATTTCTTATAAAAAATAAAGAACCAATTCTATGATTTTATGCTAGGATTTAAGTAGAATTTTATATTAATTATCTATCATACATGTACATAAATATATATGTTAAGATTAGTGATTATTAAATATGATAACTTTTAAAATATATTTTTTTCTTATAGTTTTTTCTGCTTAAACTTTTATCATTTTTTAGTTTTTGCTTCAATTCTATGAACTATAAACATCATAGGTTTGAAAAGCAAAAGGCTGATGATAAGATCAGAGATTAAATTGAAACACCAGCATGTCTAGTGATTATTGTCGCTTCAAAGAGTTCTTTTTGATCGAAGGAGGAACACCAGCATAATGAAGAAACACTCGATAGATTAATTTCAAGGATTCCCATAGGTTTAGATTCGTTTTTTGTTTGCTCTAACTTGATATCAAGAACACATGAGTTATTTTAGCGTTTGAACTGATTTAGTGCATGTTGTTGAGCTGTTTACTCGAGAATGTTAAATGATCAGGTTACATGTTTGATAGAATTGACAAAGTTATGTCATATTCTTATTATAGTTTGTAAAAATATATTATCATTATGTTGAATGAGAAAAATAATATGACATTGTCATAATCCATGTTGTGATAAATGGTCTGAAACCCTTTAATTATTTTCCTCTCAAACTTATTCATAATAAACTTACTAATAGTTTTTATTTTAACTGTGTATTCATTTCAAGTAAACTATCATCTGGTACATATGGAAAGCAAGGAATGATAAGGTTTTTAACAATAAAGACATACCTCCAATGGATACAATTCAAATGGCGACAAAAGAAGCCGAGAGCTGGCATGTAGCTCAAATGGTAGCAGAGATTATCAACATTGGGGGAGAGGATCAGCCTGTAGGTGGCGATCAGACGAGCCAGGGAACTGAAGTAGGGATGTGGAAATGCCAGGTTGACGCATCTTGGATCGAAGATCAGGGCGATACAGGACTCGGGTTTGTGCTCCTCGACGATGAAAGAACCATCCTGTTCGGGTTCAAGGGTAATATCAGCTCGGCTTCACCTCTCCATGCGGAAGCGGAAGACATAATCTGGGCGATGCAGGAGATACTTAAAAGCGGGAGAAGAGAGATTCAAATTCTGTCGGATTGTGAACAACTGGTGAAGATCATACTCACAGACATGGAATGGCCGGCTTTAGCGCAGGAGCTAGACGAGATTAAAGCTTTATCCTTTGATTTCTAAAACTTCTCTATATCTGCTATCCCAAGATCACAGAATGCACGTGCGGACAGACTTGCCAAAAGTGGCCGACTACACAAACTCAACCCCTCAGTTAGTGCCTTTGCGCCCATATGGCTAACCCCTGAAACTAGTTTAACGGCTGCAGAGTAGTTTTAGATTCTATTTCGATGTTAAAAAAAAAAAACTATCATCTTTCTAGTTTTACATTTTAATGATTAATTTTTTTTTCAAAAATCAATTAAATTTTATAATCTAACACAGCCTCTTGGTTAGGTTAGTGGAGTCGTGGACTCACGTATCTTTTAAGCAGATATGATAAAATTAAAATCAATTATGGGATTTCTTTCCCCAATGATATTATTAAATTTAATATTGTATCTTAAAAAACTGTTAATTTGTTATCGTATATCAACGATTCAAAAGTTAAACACGAGCCATCATTATTCACTCATCTCCTAATCTCACTCTCTAAACGCTAGGGCCAAAATCATTATCTTCATAAAATTATAAAATAGCCCCATAACAATTCGAGGCTCACAATTCAACCCCCACCTTTATAATCTCTCCCTTTCCTTCATCTGTCTCTTGACTCTCTTCCTCCTCCAGCTACTTCTCTAAAATCATTCTCTGTTCGACATCGAGACACGCGTTATTCAATTCAAAGCTCCTCTGGATTCTCATTTTTTTCTTTCTCAAAAAAAAAAAAAACTATTTTTAGTGCGTCTGTACACTTTTTCCATTTTTAGTTCTCACTGTTCCTCACGAGAGACAAAAAAAAAAAAAAAACATTTTTTCTTCGCTTCAGCTTCTCTGTTTCTGTATTTTTAATTCACAAAAAAAGAAAGAAGAAAGCTTCAAAGATATATATAGCGTTTGCAGAACGTGACAACATTAAAATATTAAAAGGTTACAACTTTGATTATAAGATTTTAAACTCTTTCCCTAATCCAATAAAGGAGCTTCCTTTATTTGACGGTGTCATCTTTCAGTTCTCGTGTTTGGTCCGAACTTGACGAAATATCTTTAGGACAAATCTGGAAAGGAGACCAGACAAAAGATCCTAAACATGTTCGGGATCCAAAACAGAAGAGACTTAACCATGGAGCTCCAGTCCCAAATCCCAATCCTCCGCCCCAGCATCCACGCACGACGAGCCAACATCGTCGTCAAGTTCCAAGACATGTACGGTTTCACGGTGGAAGGCAACGTCGACGACGTGAACATCTTAAACGAAGTCAGAGAGAGAGTGAGGAACCAAGGGAGAGTCTGGTGGGCTTTGGAAGCTAGCAAAGGAGCTAACTGGTATCTCCAGCCTGAGATTCTCTTGATCGGCGCGTTGAAGAAAACGTCTCTAAAGATCTCGGCTTTGGCGAATGCGATCACGCTGAAGAGGCTGGTTAGGAAAGGGATCCCTCCGGTTCTGAGGCCTAAGGTTTGGTTCTCTGTTTCTGGTGCTGCTAAGAAGAAGTCTACGGTTCCGGAGAGTTATTACAGTGACTTGACTAAGGCTGTTGATGGGATGGTCACGCCTGCCACGTTGCAGATTGATCATGTGAGTGTGAATCTTTATCCAAAGTCTCAAACTTTTGAAAACTCTATCAAAAGACTATATGTATTAGGATTGATTCGGTCTGTTGCTTTGGATCTTATTCTTGTGTTCAGGCAAAACTAAGAGGCTACTTTGTAAACACTATCAAAGCCTTTCGCTTCTTGTAGTATAGTGTGATGGTCATAGAAGACTACTTCATTTGTTATGTGCTATGAATAGTTCATTTTCACCACTCTGATCTTGGCATTTTTGCCTCTCAGACATTGTTTTGACGGTTTTGGGATTGATGTTGGCTGCAGCAAAACGAAGAAGTGCAATTTCATTTCCATATGCTTTGTATTGTTCTTGATCGTTTGTTCATTCTTGTGTTCAGGCAGTTTTCATTTCCGTAACGCTCTATCAAAGCCTATCTCTTCTACTAATATTGTGTGATATGTCATTGAAGACTACTTCATATGTTGTGTGCTATGAATAATAGTTCATTTTCACCACCCTGATCTTGAAATTGTGCCTCTCAGACATTTTTTGTGAGGGTTTTAGGATTGATGTTGGCTGCAGTAAACTAACAAGTGCATTTTCATTTCCATATGCTTTGTTCAGGCAACTTGCATAGCTTTTATGTTGTTATATCACTTGTTTGATTGATGGTTATTCGAGATTGATGTGATAACTTGATTCAGTTATCTTTTGAGTGAAATCTCCTCATCATTTGCCTTTGACATTGTGTCTGGCAGGATCTGCCACGGACATTCCCTGGCCATCCATGGTTGGACACTCCTGAAGGTCACGCTGCTCTACGGCGTGTGCTTGTTGGGTATTCATTTCGAGATTCTGATGTTGGTTATTGTCAGGTACACACTATATCCTGTTTCCATATCCATTGTGAGTTTTTTAATCTTACTCAATGCTGTTTTTATTTTGTTGTTGTTGCAGGGACTAAACTATGTTGCGGCGTTACTGTTACTTGTGATGAAGACAGAAGAAGACGCGTTCTGGATGCTAGCGGTTCTTCTGGAAAACATGTTAGTCCGTGACTGCTACACAACCAACTTGTCTGGATGCCATGTTGAGCAGAGGGTTTTCAAAGACTTGCTTGCCCAAAAATGTCCAAGGTAAGTCCTTGGAAGCTGAGAGCTTCACTAGTTTTATCAAATTGTTAACACAATTCGTTTTTTTTTTGGCAGAATAGCTTCTCATCTTGAGGATATGGGCTTTGATGTTGCCCTTGTAGCCACGGAATGGTTCCTATGCCTCTTCTCCAAAAGCCTTCCTTCTGAGGTTCATAAGAAAGAGCTATGTTATTGAATTATATTTGGCTTTCTAAGCTTTGCATTTTATTGAGGACACATTGAACTTTTTGTTTGTAGACGACTCTAAGAGTTTGGGATGTACTTTTCTATGAAGGAGCTAAAGTTCTCTTCCATGCAGCTTTGGCCATATTCAAGGTTCTTTACTTCTCTTCCTTTTGATACATCATTTTCCATAACCTTTTCCTCATGAATCTCTCTTTCATTTGTAGATGAAGGAAAATGAGCTGCTTATGACTCACCAGGTGGGTGATGTGATCAACATAATACATACCACCTCACACCAGCTCTTTGACCCTGATGAGTTACTAACGGTAAGCCTTTTGCTCTAGTCCAAAGAAACTAAGCTAGTTTGTGTATTCAAGATTCATAATCTTTATTGTTATAGGTGGCGTTTGAGAAAATTGGATCGATGACTACCAACACAATATCTAAGCAGAGGAAGAAGCAGGAACCAGCGGTGATGGCAGAACTTGACCAGAGACTTAGGAGACTCAACTCTCTTAAAGAAACTGGGAAGAACACATGAACAGAAGGAAACAAGTGTTGGTTCGTGAGAAGATGAGTGAGCCATAAAGTGTACAAGGAGGAGAGTCCAATGGCTTATATATATGCTTACCCCTCTTGATGGTCTTTTTATTCTTCTTCTTTTGCTAAAGTAAATAAAATAGGATTTTTAATTTTGAGAGCAAAACAAATGACCAATAAGATAATGTCAAGTTTCTTCCTTTTTGATATAATCAATTGTGATCTTCATAGGATCCATTTATATTCTTCATTGCTTTATCAGTAAAGTTTTCTTCTCAATACTATTTCTTCATAATAAAACAAAATGTACACAACTTGTAAAGCAGATGATGATACATCTCAGGATTATACTTCAAAAGAAGATATTCAAAAACAATTAGTCATTATACATCTCAGGATCCAACACAATCACTATATCATCAAACACATGTTAAGAAGTGGAAGGAGAAATAGATTTGAGAACAAACACACATACTGATTTTCCAACGGCATTACTAAAAATCAAGATCAAAGAGGAAAGAAAATATCTGTCGTTCTTGTTCTACGATGATCGTAAACGATTCACGATAACATGTTCAACGATGAAAAAAGGAGATGGGGAGTGAAACAAACACAACTTCTACTGAGAACACTTCATCTCATGAAGACTTGTTCTTGAGTTTCAAACCGCAGGCCATTCTTTACGGATGTCAAAGCTGTAGTTGATCTCCAAGTAGCACTTGTTATCATCATCAAGAAACTGAAACAAGAAAAGTAACTTTTAAGTATCTAGACACCACCAAAGAATATCTATCACAGAGTTAGTTATACTATCCGACCTTAGTTCTAGCAGAATATGATCCTCGAGCAAACATGCCAGAAGGAGTTGTCTCTTCAGGCATCACGTGGTTGTATGGCTCCAACTGAGGACTAAATGTTCCAAGCATTTCCTTTCCTCTGTCCACTGAATCCACGTTAAAAAAAAAGGAATTTGATCACATTCATTGTCAGAGAATTTAAGACAAACTTGTGTATTGTTGTTTTATTACCTTTAACACCGGTTTTCCAAACGGTATTGGTGTACCTAAGACCAGAGACAATGTTGTTGTTAACCTGAAACGTGAATTTCAAACAGTACCTGCTCCCTTCTTTCAAAGTAAACCACATTCCCTTTGGGTTTCCATTCTCAGGTACCATAAGAACAATGTCTGGTCTCCCAGGGGATAAGATGACCAGGCTAATGATCCTCACTTCAGGGTCAAGTGTCTCTGCACATATTAAAAAGACACAAAATTCTATAAAAAATCCATAAAAGAACAAAAAATCTAAAAATCACTCAAGAAAATGTATAATCAAGCAAGATCTTGTCCAAATCTAGAGTCTGATCCCAACTATTCACATGAATCAATCATTTCCAAGATTAATAAAAAAACAGTAAACCGCTCCCGGCGAGGAAATGTTAAATTACCGGTGGCCACACGTTAGGAATATTTGAGTGTAGTTGGATTCGAACTCAGCTCGCTTAGCGATGCTGGAACGCAATGCTATCAACCGACCGCTAACGCGTGGTTATTTCCAAGATTATTATAATTATTAAAAAGTTTGCATTTTTAAAAACAGACCTCCAATGTTGGTGACATCAACACTTCCAAGAAGCTGTTCCTTCCACTTCCTCAGACTCTCATCATCCTATAATTTTAAATTCGTCAAGAGAATTCTTCAAAAAAAATATAATTTGGAAAAAAATATATAGTTTGGAAAAAGGAAGCAACTTTGTCCTTCTCGAGATGCTCTTTGATAGTGTACTGAGGACCCAAATGTAATTTGGAATCGTCTTCTTCTTCTTCCTCCGTGACGCAAAGAGAAGACTCGCTCATCTGTCTCCCCACGGATCCAACACCCTCGTCGTCCGACGCCGTTTTGGACGTGTTTCCGTTCTCTTCATTGTTCTTGTTGTTGTTGTCCATGTCTCTGGAACCAGATACAGCTCCAGATACCAAAGACATGATCTCGCTTCAAGCGTTGAGAATCTTTACAATGGGGATCGATCTAATCAAAAGAGAGATAAGAGAATGGGAACAAAGTTTAGGGATTTTTTTGGTTTGTGTTAACGGGAAAGAGGGGGAGATGAAGGAGTCATGTGGTGATCCGAGTTATAGGCGAGAGAGAGAGAATGTTAGAGAGATCGTGAAAGTCACTAACGAGAATTCCGACAAAAGCATAATTTTGTTTAGGACACGAGCCTCGAACCAACAACAAGACAAATCTGAAATCTCTTTTTATGTTTTTTTTTAATCTTTAAAATTAAATATTTATCTCTCACGGATAATAATTTCATTCGACCGATGGTATTACCCGGTTTGATATTGGAACCTAGCTAGTAGCTAGTTCGTTCACATTAGGGGTGGACGTTCGGATATCCGTTCGGGTTCGGGTCGGGTATTTTGGATTTTCGGGTATTTCGGTAAAGGGATATAATATCCGTTCGGGTATTTTTAGATTTCGGGTCGGGTTCGGGTATTTATAGATCGGGTTCGGATATTTTCGGGTATACCCGATATCCGGTTTGTATTACAAAAAAAAATTATCTTTTTTAGTTGGTACCTAACAAACATACTCTTGAACTTTCCTGATAATGCAATTGTCGATAAAATCAAAAGTGAACTGTAGAAAACAGAAATCAAAAGTTAACTTCTCTGCTCATCGATATCACAAGTAAATCAATATGATGATTATCAAAACATGATGATTATCAAAACATGAAACTCAATCTTCCACGCTTTAACTTGTTTAACATCGAAACTGAATCTCTCTAACATTAACTTTAACTTCTTTACCATCGAATCTCACTTAATTTAACTTCTAATCATCATACAAACATAATATAACTTATTCAATCAAACAAATTCAATCAAACAAACTTTATCAAACAAAAAAAAATTTTTGGAAATTACCTGTGATTGTCTTCTCGACGTCGCAGAGTGAGATGTCGAAGAGGGCAGAGTATATTGGGTTTCCAGTTTTGATGATTAAAAAAGGAAATAGGAGTGATTAAGGGAAATCAACGGGTTGAGAGAATCTGGGAATCGCAAATGTCGGGAACTCTAAACGGCTCCATAGATTTTGGGAAAGGGAATAAAAACAGGCTTAGACTTATATAATTTCGGGTATGTTCGGGTGGTTTCGGTTATCGGGTAATACCCGATCGGGTTCGGTTATCCGGAATTGGTGAAGATGATAACCGATCGGGTATTTGACACTACCCGAACCCGAACCGAACCGCTTACTTCGGGTCGGGTTCGGGTTCGGGTTCGGGTATCGGTTATAATGCCCACACCTAGTTCACATTGTAACTTTTTTTGAACTATATGCACATTGTAATTAAGTTCGCCATCATTTTGTAAAAATAAATAAATCTAATAGTGCCGAGAGAACGAAAAATTCCAAGACTATTATGTTTACAAATTAAGACATTGGGATCGAGTGGTAATTACACTATTGTTCTGGCTCATGTGGATATTTAACGTTTATTATACATGCATGGTAAATATTCTACAAACCAAGTATTCAGTAGCTCAGATGGTTAAAATTTTAGGTTCAAAATATATATATTCTACTAATTTATCTAACTGATCTATTTTACTTTGTTTAATTACATAAGTTGGCTAAAAATTAACCTGCCAAAAAAATGAACGTATCATAAGAAATGCTATAAATATGCAAGAGTGGAACAAGTCACATTCGTCTAAAAATTAAAAGGCTAGCTTCTCGAAATAAAATTTTAACCTAATACTTCCTTAAAAATGGGTCAAACAATCTATAAATAAACTAGACGTTGAGAGAAAAATGGGCCTTAAAAATAACTTCATTTAAGGCACTATATAAAGCAGCAGGTGCGTAGTAAAAAATCTCAGAAAACAAAAATAAAAAACAATAAACAGATAAAAATAAATAAATAAAAATGGGTTCATATTTGGGAATCTATACAATTTTGGTTCTATGTTTGCTAGGATATTCAGCCAATGCTGAGGTGTTCACCGCTGGTGGTCCTCCAAATTCTGATATTACCGCGGTTAGTATCTTCACTTGTTTTTTATTACTTGCATTCCAATCAATATGTAAACAATTTCTTATATTAACATACTCGTTGGAGCTATTGTTGCAGGCAGTTCTTAAAGCATTCACATCGGCATGCCAAGCTCCGGCACCAAGCCAGGTGCTGATCCCAAAAGGTGACTTCAAGCTTGGTGAGACCGTGATGACTGGTCCATGCAAATCTCCAATCGAGTTCACCTTGCAAGGCAACGTCAAAGCTGACGGTGGCTCTACCCAGGGAAAGGATAGATGGGTTGTGTTCGAAAAAATTAATGGTTTTAAGTTGAACGGAGGTGGAACATTTGACGGTGAAGGCAATGCAGCTTGGAAAGCCAATAACTGCCACAAGACTTTTGAGTGCAAGAAACTTCCCATCGTAGGTGTTTCTGTCTTTAATATATTAACACCAATGGCTCTTTTAAAGATGATATAATTCAGTGATGCATGCTATCTTTCAGAGTGTAAGGTTTGATTTTGTGGATAACGCTGAGATAAAAGACGTAACCTCATTAGATGCCAAAAACTTCCACTTCAACGTTATCAGCGGCAAGAACATGACCTTTGATAACATCAAGATCATCGCTCCAGCTGAAAGCCCCAACACTGACGGTATCCATTTGGGAAGATGTGAGGGAGTCAAGATCCTCAACACTAAGATCGCCACAGGAGATGACTGTATCTCCGTGGGAGATGGGATGAAGAATCTCCTCATTGAGAAAGTTGTGTGCGGTCCAGGACACGGAATCAGTGTTGGAAGCCTTGGAAGGTACGGATGGGAGCAAGATGTCACTGACATTACGGTTAAGAACTGTACCCTCGAGGGAACCGACAACGGTCTGAGGATCAAGACATGGCCATCTGCCGCTTGCACCACCACCGCTGCCGGTATTCATTTTGAGGATATCATCCTTAACAAAGTTAGCAACCCAATCCTCATCGACCAGGAGTACTGCCCTTGGAACCAATGCAACAAGAACGTAAGTATCTTTTATTAGATTCTATGTCTTGCCACTATCACCGTATTCTATCAAATTGGATAAAGTGGTTCAGCAAACATATTATATTCTGATGGTTTTCTAGATATTTAGCATTCACCATTTTGGTAGAGGGTTACATATAGAGTTCTTTTTTTTTTTTTTTTTTTAGCAACCAGAGGTACGAACCTATAGAACAGATCCTGTTCAAGTAAGGTCGTATAGAGTTCTATATATGATTATGATTCCCAAAGTTTTTTTTATTTGCAGAAACCATCAACAATTAAGCTGGTGGACATTACCTTCAGGAATATTAGAGGAACATCAGGGAACAAGGACGCAGTGAAACTATTGTGCAGCAAGGGTCATCCATGTGAGAACGTTGAGATTGGAGACATTAACATTGAGTACACAGGACCTGACGGTCCACCCACTTTCGAGTGCACAAACGTCACACCTAAGCTTGTGGGAGCCCAGAACCCAAAGGCTTGCGTTGGACCTGTGGTCAAGGCTCCTGGCAAAGAGTAAAATGTTGAAGCTCAGATCAACAAACTAGGGCTTTCACATCCAATTTTGTTTTTCCTTTTCTCTAACCCTTTTTCAAGTCACATATGGGTGAGTTTTAGAAAACTGTAACCAAAAAAATGTATATTCGATGCCAACACATATGTGTGAGTGCATAATGATTTAATTAATAAAACTAAATTATATATTCTGCGTATGATTGTTCCTTTTTAAAATATTAATATATATGCGGTAAGTTTTATACACTTCAATCTTAATTTTTTATTCTTTTCCGAATCTTAAAATTATTAAATAAGATCTGATTTCAACCTTAAGATTAATTTAACTAATACAGTATTATATTTTTTTTTTGAGAACTCATTTTAAATTAGAACTCAAATCATTTCAATAATAGTTCACTAACATATAGTATTCTTTCCAAGTTATACTGAACTAGAACTCAAAGATACACTTGTTCATACATAAACGATGCAAGCATTTGGACAACGAAACATGACATCGTCATAAGTACACTGATTGGAAATGTAATTTTCAATCAATCTTTTGCTCTTTGCTTATGATCTCTTTGGAAAATTTTCATTTGATATTATGAGGTGCATAGTCTTCTTCTCTACTTTGGGTCAATGCTCCTTAAACATGTTGGATACTTTTTTAGGCTTCAATATCAAAAAGAAGTTCGGACAAATTTATTGATATTTCTAGTAATATTAAATCTATGATATTGGTACATCAAAATAAGCATAAGTTATTATAGAAATTAGGTTAAGATCCGTGTTTTTAGCGGGATGAACTTTATGTATACAAATGATATTTTTATATTTTTATATTATTATTTGTTTTGTGTTTATTTACTTCTTATTTATATAATTAAATTAGAGTAAACACAAAAATCAAAACTACACTTTTTGTTTATTTATAATAATTTTTTGGTAAATAAATCAAAACAGTTATCTACTTTATTAAAATAGAAGTACAAATAAGAAATAACCTTAAGACTTACAACTTAATTACAATACAATGCCATTGAAGTAATTAATAAAATTAAATCTAAATTAATTTTTTACCAAAATCTATTCCACAACAAATTCATGATAAATATTACACTTAATGCACATTAATACTATAAACCTTAATATGTAAAGTAGAAAACTTCTTTCCCTAAATTTGTGGGTATTATCCTGTATTAAATAATGTTTATTACATTTTTCAAAGTTTTATTGTTAATGAAATCAATTAACAATATTTAAAATTTTTAAAGGATATGTCATTTTTGGAAATAAAAACTTAATAATGAGAACATATTTAAAAAGATCCATTTTACTTGATAATTCTAAATTTGTACCTAATTAAACTTTTCAAATAACCAATTTGACTAATCTATTTAATTGATGATATTGTTTTAGATATATATAACTAAAATGCTCTTAGAAAATTATTTTTAAATTATGTATGATATTACATATGTTCAATTGAATTTTACCTTAAACTATTTTTCCTTAGTAAGGATTTGAAATATTAGATTTGGTAATAACATGTACATTTAAGTATTAGTATTAAAAAAATTAAAAACACCTAAGATTTTTCTTATGAGAAAATTGTAATAAGGAAAGTTTCAAAATAATATTCTTCAAGTTTTGTATGTAAAGAAAAACATTTAGACAAGATAACAATGTTCTAAAAAAAAAGAAGTTCATATAAAATAAAAATCCTACATATAATAAAATGTTAAAGTCAATAAGTTAAAATAAAATTCATTTGGTAATAATATAAATACAAGAAATGCAATTACTCATTCTAACAAATTACTCATTTTAATAAAGTAGATAATATAAATATTTTAGTGTCGAAAATGGATGACGAATATTTATATATCGGGTTGAGAAATTAAAAATTAAGACTACTTATATAACGGGTTGGTATAGTTATTATTTATGGACAAAAACCTATCAAAACATCTCAAATATTATTTTCGCATATATATTTTAGTTTATGGAAAACACACACATAAACTAAAAATAAACTAAAAAAATATATTTTAATTATTATGCATGATGTCATAATAAAAATACATAATACGTGAAAAAATAAATAAATATTATATTATTTATAGTAAACAAAAGTATATTTCTAAAAAATGAAAAAGTGGTTTTCTTATTTACTGGGAACCCAAATGTTGTAAATAATTCTTTCCAACGTGTATCAAACCCGACCAATGAAAGGCTACTAGCATTTCTTTTACCACTAGCCAACTCGATATTGGGTAGATAAAAATGATATCGGTCAAATAAAAACAAATATTCGCGTGATATTTACATCTATAGTTATATAAATCATTTTACTTTTACTATTATTGGAATTATGTAACAGCAATATATATATTATATGATGTATTTTTGTCACCATTTTATTATAATTTTTATAGATTATATAATGGTGTATAAATTTTTTTTTGTTACATTACGTAAACCAAAAAAACATCCGCCCGGTCGGGCGGGCCCAGCTCTAGTTTTATTTATTTTAGATGCTATATAATTAATGACATAGACATCTAGTAAAATTTAATATAAACACTTATTAATTGAGATTTACTGTTCATATGATTTTATTAATATTTGTATATACTACTGTAACAAAAAATTAAACCATTAAGCACAAAATTTTCAATGTGAGATTTTTTTCGATGAAAATTTCAAAATTAAAATATTAAGGTCTCAATATTTTTCAATGCAAATTTCAAAATCAACATATTTTTATATGGTATATAGTTTAATCTAAACGATATTAAAATAGATAAATATATATATATATATATATATATTTATCTATTTTAATATCGTTTAGATTAAACTATATACCATATAAAAATATGTTGATTTTGAAATTTGCATTGAAAAATATTGAGACCTTAATATTTTAATTTTGAAATTTTCATCGAAAAAAATCTCACATTGAAAATTTTGTGCTTAATGGTTTAATTTTTTGTTACAGTAGTATATACAAATATTAATAAAATCATATGAACAGTAAATCTCAATTAATAAGTGTTTATATTAAATTTTACTAGATGTCTATGTCATTAATTATATAGCATCTAAAATAAATAAAACTAGAGCTGGGCCCGCCCGACCGGGCGGATGTTTTTTTGGTTTACGTAATGTAACAAAAAAAAATTTATACACCATTATATAATCTATAAAAATTATAATAAAATGGTGACAAAAATACATCATATAATATATATATTGCTGTTACATAATTCCAATAATAGTAAAAGTAAAATGATTTATATAACTATAGATGTAAATATCACGCGAATATTTGTTTTTATTTGACCGATATCATTTTTATCTACCCAATATCGAGTTGGCTAGTGGTAAAAGAAATGCTAGTAGCCTTTCATTGGTCGGGTTTGATACACGTTGGAAAGAATTATTTACAACATTTGGGTTCCCAGTAAATAAGAAAACCACTTTTTCATTTTTTAGAAATATACTTTTGTTTACTATAAATAATATAATATTTATTTATTTTTTCACGTATTATGTATTTTTATTATGACATCATGCATAATAATTAAAATATATTTTTTTAGTTTATTTTTAGTTTATGTGTGTGTTTTCCATAAACTAAAATATATATGCGAAAATAATATAGTTACAAAATACATATAAATATTTGACAAACAATAATAGAAGCGAAGAAATACAAACAAACACCTAAAACAATTAATTTTCAAATACTGTCCAGCTTCTCTGTAAATCGTTTGCTTTGAAATGCTATTTTTTTAACTTAGTCATAAACATCTTCATCTTTTAACAATAATTCTTTCTTTCATGAACTGGTTTACCTTTTTGAAAATATATTTTTAGTGACGGTAAAGATGAGTAATAATGATATCATAAAATTGGTAAACATCAAATCCCCCATTTCTTCTTTATGATATTTGGTCCAGTAGTTCCAACTTTTGCCTTCTGAATTGTGTAAATCTATTTCACTATTTGTTGACCATTTGCAAATCTTGATTTTCTTTCATCATATGATTTTTTGTTGTATACATTTTCCTTGAATGATCACTAACTCATACAAAATTGGAATCACTTGCATCATTTTCGTGGATTCTTTTAAACGTACTATTTTAATAGCAAATATTTACTTATGCCTGACTGCGAGAACAT
>NC_027748.1:41514281-41515154 GCF_000695525.1 Brassica oleracea var. oleracea | reverse complement strand
TCGGTCGATCCTCAGTGGTCGGATCGGTCGATCTAGTGCATGAAACCATAGCGACAAGTTCTGGTCGCTACGCATGTAGCTACAATTCACGGCTTTTCTTCTTAGCTCTGGATCGGTCGATCCAGAGACAATGGATCGGTCGATCTATGTCCTGTGCGATCAATACTTCTCATTCGGTCCATTGTTCGGTCCATCTTGCTTCTGAATAAATCCCGAATGCGTTCTTTTCTTGCAAGCTATCTAGTAACCTGCATATTACACTTAAGAACACCAAAACGCATCAAATAGACCAAAACATTAATTAAAACCGACCATTTAATTGCTCCAAAACGAGTTTAAAACCGTTAAAAACACGGAATATCAACTCCCCCAGACCTGAATCTTTGCTTGTCCTCAAGTAAAGAGGATTAAAATTTGGGAGCTCACTAACCCTCAGTAGACCTTACCTTGTGATTTCGCTAACCACTTAAATCAGAGACTGTCAAGGCATTCATTCCAAATCCCCACCAAGACCGCGCAAACCTTTCCATATTTCAGACCTGCAAGTCTCAGTTTCAAGTAATCAACTCTTTACATTCATTAAAAAGGGCGTGACCTTTCCACCAAAGATATCTCCATCAGGTTTAACGGGCTCGGTGTTTGGGAAGCTGTTTTAGTGTTTAATTAGGTGAGGCTCAAGTGTTTGTGGGTATCAGCGATAACAAAAAATGCAAAACATTATGCAAAATCGCTGGAGAAACCGAGTATATTGATAACCACGTTTTCGAACTGCTCAAGTCTCAAATGATCAAAACCCAACAAATCTCAAACTCTAACCCCAAATTTAAACAACGCATCATCTCTGGTACACAAAATAAAAATAAAATGTCTAAA
>NC_027748.1:41477424-41509409 GCF_000695525.1 Brassica oleracea var. oleracea | reverse complement strand
GAATGTTGTCTTCTCTTGGTCGTCTGGATGAATGGGTATCTGAAAGAACCCGGAGTAGCCATCGAGAAAACAGTAGTAGGGGTGGTTGGCTAGTCTTTCCAGCATCTGGTCAATGAAAGGAAGTGGGAAGTGGTCCTTCCTTGTGGCTGAGTTTAGCTTCCTGTAGTCAATGCACATCCTATGCCCTGTGACTGTTCTGGTAGGAATCAGCTCAGCCTTCTCATTTGTGATGACAGTGATGCCACCCTTCTTAGGAACCACATGAACCGGGCTCACCCAAGTGCTGTCTAAAATTGGGTAGATCACCCCTGCACTCAACAGCTTTATAAGCCCAGCCCCCAGGAACCTACAGAAAATTAAAGTAACAAATGATTATCTATCGAGATTGTTTTCACACTATAAAGAGCATTCCTAGGTGTCGTAGACATCTAACTTAAAGATGCCAAGACTCCAAACTTTATCATTCTCTCCGGCTCACAAATAAACACAACAAGTGAAAACCATCATCACTTAAGCTTTTGACACAAACCATTGCTTAACATTCTCTAACATGGTGGTGGTGACATAAATGCATATAAGACTGAGCTTGAAAGTATGTTTTCAACAAGAAAAATAAACAATGTTCTTTCGAGTTTCTCATCAGAAAATATTTCATTACAAGCTTGAAAAAGATGTTACCTTAAATATAGTCGCCTCGAAAGTTCCAAAAACATCACCTGAGATATATATACACGAGATTTCAAATAAATAGGGATTAAGGGTTTTTCCAGAGTGGAAAAAGAAAATGAAAGGGAGAGAAAAGTTTACCTACAACGCCGCCAAGTGCGTCGCCCACGGCAGCGATTTTGCTCAAACAACTATTTTCTCTTGCCATCTTTCAACAGCTTTTTTTTTTGTTTTTGAGAATTTTTCAGACAACTTCTTTGCTGTGTGTTTCTGTCGGAAAATAATTTTGCGCTTGTCCTCGCCGCTTTTAAAGTTTTTTATTTCCTTGGAGACAAAGGCCAACAACAGTGATCGACCTCATATAGAACCAGTTTAAACCGTAGGCCTGCAAGCCCGGTTCATTTGGTTTAACTGAATTAAATTACGGTTCAGATCTAAACTAATCGAACTAATTGGGCTTTATCGCAAATTCGCCCCAAATATGATAAAACTGTAATCTGCTTCAAGAAGATCATTGGCATGATCCGTGGCGGGTGCTGGTCATACGTAGGGGTGGGCGTTCGAGTACCCATTCAGTTCGGTTCGAGTTTATTCAGGTTTCGGATTTTTGGGGTTAAAAAATTTCAACCCCATTAGGGTATTTCTAAATTTCAGTTCGGATTCAGTTCGGATCTTTGCGGGTTCGGTTCGGATTCGGATAACCCATATAAATGATTTTAAAAATTTTAAAAATCAACATATAGTTTAAATTTCTCAAAATCTGGAAATAAAATACTATATCACATATAAATTTAAATAACATATGTCAGAATACCTAAACTTAACATATAAATTGGTTTGGTTTGAATATTTTGATAGAGAATCAGTACATATTTCAACTATTTTTGGTATTTTGAGTATATTTTAGCTATTTTAAAATTTTACTTTTGGATATTTGTATATATTTTCAAGTATTTTAGACAACTTAAAAGTATCTTATATATTTTGGATGTTTTTTAATATACATTAAATCTAAAAATAATTAATATATTTAGATATATAAATCTATTTCGGATACATTCGGGTACCCGAAATATTTCAGGTACCCGAAATATTTCGGTTCGGATCTGGTTCGGTTTCGGTTCTCTGGATACCAAAATTTTAAACCCGTTCAGATATTTAATCAATTTCGGTTCGGATTAGGTACTACTTTTTCGGATCGGGTTCGGTTTGGTTCTTCGGATTCGGGTTTTTTGCCCAGTCCTAGTCATATGTATGCTTCTTAACAAAACTTCTGGTGCACAGGTTTGTCCTCACTCTTCTCTCTCTCTCTCTCCATATCTTTGCTGAGCTTATATTGTTTAGGAGCATCTCAGACCAAATTAGTTAAGTTTTGCCATTTGCTTGTTGCATACCTTTTCAATCAGTTTGACAGCAATTAGTACATGAATGAGAGAAGTCCAAAAGAAGTAGATGCAAGTATTTGGTTTGCTAAGTGATTGATTGATTGATCCATGAATGGAACTGCTTGCTCTTGTTGAATTCAGTAAGAAGAAAAGGCTCTTTATTTGGTTAATTGGTTATTCTAAACGTGACTGCAGACGAGGGGAGTGATATCGGACTTGTTTGCTCTGTGTCCTAACGCAAAGACTGCAACAGAAGTCGACAAACAAGAGATAGAGACTCTGATAAAACCTCATGATAGAACGGTTTTCTCTGGAGTATCTTCAAGAGAGCTGGACTCATGTCACTCAACTGCATGGCGTTGGAAAAGTAAGTCTTTTTTGAATAACCCAAAATCTGAAGATAGTCTTACTCTTGAGCCTAGTTTTTTAGTTCATGATGCTTATTAGGGAATTATGCATGCAGCTGATGCATATGCATTATTCTGTAATGGAAAGTGGGATTGTGTGAAACCTGATATGATCATATGCTAAACTATTACTGGGAATTCCTTAAGATTCGTTATAGGTTATGAGTGGGAAGATGATACAAGTGTATATTGCGCAGCTCTGTTTCTTTTGGTGTTGTCAAATGTTGAAAAGTTGTAAATGATAGAGATCTTGTCATATCGTTTGTTTAAGCTTTTAATGTGTGTTTGGAATCATATTATGAGAAAATCAACGGAACAACTTCTTTTTGACCAGTAAAAGTTGCAACTTGCAAATAAATGCGTGTACAGTAAGTTAGGTATATATCCAACACAATTAAATGTAACGCAGAGAAAATCCGAACTAATCAAAACTTGCTGTATTAGAAGTTAATGTAATTTGGTATCGTTGATTTTATTAGAACATGCAATAATCAGAAAGTTTTAATTTGTGTGGTCTAAATAAAGACATTTGTAACGTTGTTTTGCCAAAACTAATCAAGAAGTAGTAAATAAATAAATATCGTAATGATGGGTGATAATATGACATGTCAATTACAAAATTTCAGAAAATAAATTGGAAAAAATCTCATTGGTGTATCTCCTCTCATCTCTGGCCGACAAATAAAAGACCACCTAATCATAGACTTCCCCATCTCCTTTGTCTAGAGGATGATGTAATTTCTCAAACATCATTTTCGAAACTTTGTTTTTGTTTTCTTTGTTTAGGTTTTCTTCTCCTCGTGTTATTATTCAAACATAACCTGTTCTCCTCGGTCTTCCACAAAATATAATAATAATTCAGCTGATCTATAGAGCTTTTAGGTTCTTCCAAGAAACTGAATATTGAAGGAAGGCCTTGATGAGTTTGGATTTTCGTAGTTGTCCCTTGTTTACGGTATCCTCGACGAATCCTTTATAAACTTTTCATTGGTGAAGTAAAGTTATTTTTTTATTCATTTTTTTTTTAATTCAGATTCTCGTTGTTTGACAATGCAATGGCTCTTCAGGGGATGTCATGATTTGTGGAAAAATCTTTCGGACAAAACCTGTTTGAATGTCCCACCTTTTTGTCTGAACATCTTCTCATTGTCACGGCTCTAGTTCGAAATGTCTCTCGGCCAAGAACATGACAATCCTTTTGAAGTTTCTGGTAACCAGCACAAACCTATTAATCTTTACAATGTTTTCCTATGATAAAAGGGTTTCAAAAATGTTGGCTTTGTGTTTTAGGGTCGCATGCTTGCTTATATGACCTGTTATGTTTAGAGACACCAAACGAGCCTTTTCAAAATGATTTAGAGACATCTTCTTCTGGTAATAATAATACCTTAACTTTTCTAAGTTAATGATGTAGATGATGATTATGCTAGTGTTAATTGGAGACAAATCTAATGTCCTGTTTTGACCTTTTCAGATCCCAGAGATCGGTTAGAGAAGTTGCTGAAACAACCTGCGAATAAATATTGTGCTGACTGTGGATCTCCTGAACCTAAATGGGTGTAAGTTTATTCATTTACGTGTGTAGCATTTGTACATTTGTCCTCTATTGATGGGTTGATTCATATCCTCTCATGTTGTTTAGATCGTTAAGTCTCGGTGTGTTCATCTGCATAAAATGTTCTGGTGTACACAGAAGCCTTGGAGTTCATATAACAAAGGTAATTTCTTTTCTCATCTCTATGTTTTCTTTTTGTTTAGAGCCTTTTAACCGATTTTTTATTTAATCACAGGTTTTATCAGTTAAGCTAGATGATTGGACAGATGATCAAGTTGATATGCTCGCGGAGTACGGTGGAAACACTGTAGTGAACCAGAGATTCGAAGCTTGCAACATCGACCATTTAAAGAAACCCAAACCTGATTCCAATAATGATGAACGCAATGATTTCATCAGGTGACAATACTAAGCAGTTTGTTATAATCTCATGCATGCATACTGTTTATCTCATTGTTTATGGTCTTGAATCACCAGGAAAAAGTATGAAATGCACCAGTTTATGGATCCAAAAGATTGTGCTTTGTGCCCTTATCAACAGCCTAGCAAGACAAATGATTCAACACCGTCTTTGTGTTCTGCTAACCACCGTTCTACGAAAAACCGAATTGGTAATGCATTTAGGAATAGCTGGGGAAGAAGAGAATCTGATCACAAAGTCCACAAGAAGAGCAATTCTCTGGTAAAACAACCATTATACATACATACATGTTTAGGTAAATACAATGTTGCTAATGTTAGTTATTGTGTGTGTGTGTGTGTGTTTATAGGCAGGCATGATTGAGTTTGTCGGATTGATTAAGGTTAATGTGGTTAAAGGAACAAACCTAGCTGTCCGAGATGTGATGACAAGTGATCCTTATGTTATCCTTACTCTTGGCCAACAAGTAAGCTCTCTGGAAAATATATCTACTCTTATGTGATTTAGAACTAAACTACTCATGGAAACTAAGTCTGGTCTTGTTCTTTTATGTTGTTGAAGTCGGTCAAGACAAGAGTGATAAAGAACAACTTGAATCCTGTGTGGAATGAGACCCTGATGCTTTCTATACCTGAGCAGATGCCTCCTCTCAAAGTGGTAAGTGCATATGTTTTTTTTGTTGAAGTGTGGGTTGAAGAATAATAAAAGTTACTCAAAACAGAGTACAAAACAGAGTGCTCTGTTCTTAACTCATTAACTTAAAGGACCAAACTATTAACTGATTGTTTTTAAACCGCTAGAGAACTAGGTTGAAAACTAGTACCACGAGCTAGACCAAACTCTTTACATGTAATTTTTGCAGCTAGTATACGACAAGGATACGTTCTCAACAGATGATTTCATGGGGGAAGCAGAGATAGACATACAGCCACTGGTGAGTGCAGCGAAAGCTTACGAGACATCGAGCATTAAAGAGCCGATGCAGCTGGGGAGTTGGGTGGCGAGCAAAGAGAACACGTTGGTGAGCGATGGGATAATCTCACAGGAAGAAGGGAAAGTGAAACAAGACATATCACTCAGGCTTCAAAAGGTGGAGAGAGGAGTTCTTGAGATACAACTTGAATGTCTTCCTCTCACTCAATGATAACAACACTCTCCTTTTCTCCCTCTCTTTTTTTCTTTTTCTTGTTATGCTACTTTCTCGATCATCCACCTCGAAACCTTTGTAAAAAACCATTATATTAATTGTATGTTGATACAGTCATTTAAGAATCAATTTCATGAACCATTATATTGCATGTTGGTTTTTTTGAAGCTACCACCATTGGTCCATTACCTGATTCTTAAAAAAATGTTTTTCCGGTGACTTATAACATCAAATATGGATATGGAAACCAGTTTATATGTTTCTCAAAATGGACAGTGTTTGTTTTAAATTAGTTTAAATCAAAACCATAATGGAACTAATCTCGTTCCGGTTTGCTGATCTTGTTGAGTTGAGACAGAGAGGGTTCAGACCATTCCCTGATGGGGGCCTAAAGAGTCGAACACAGGCGCCAACAAAGAGTAAGTCAGTGATTAAAGAGCTTATGTTCTATGTTGTATGCACAAAGCTTTTAAGGGGTTTAGAGCACCTCCCATGGTTAGAATTATTTATTAAAATTATTTATTTATGTTTTATTTTGTTTAAACTAATTAATCGTCTATTTGAAATATGACTTGTGTCTTTTTTGTATCTCATAGTTTTTTAAAAATTCATAACTAAGAATTTCTGTTAATTCTCTCTGCTAATTTCATTTTTTTTTTCTTTAAATGTTAAGAATTTCTCCTAATAATATGATTGGAGGTGCTTTTAGTCTCACTTCATGAAGTAAACAATATAAAACCTGGAATTGGATAATAATAATCCAAGCATTAAATTAATAGAAAAATGGTTATACAATAACTTAGCCTGAATAATAACTTCAAAATTTCTTACTACAAGTTTACAACATAGACACATACATAATGTTGAAAGTAATTACCGCGTGGTTTTAGTTTTAGCTTTGCTTATAAACTTATAATAAATCTAGTAACACGACGTCGTATAGTATAATTATTATATATACTCAGATATTTAATTGTGGAGAAAATAATCGGACTCGTCGACGAGATCTATCGTCAGGAGATCTCAGATTTGTCACACTCTCTCTGATAATCCGGCGACGATGAGTTCTCCGGTACGTAGATATAATAATCAGATCTACGAGATTCGATCGATAGAGCTTTTTCATCTGATCTACGAATCTAACTCTTTTGTTTTCACATTGTCCGATTCAGGGAATAACGAGTATGTTCACCAATTTCACTAAGCTCTGCAAAGGACTCGCTCTGGTGCTTGTGGTGGGACACCTCCTGGTTCAGTTCGTTCCCGCCACCGTCCCTTACCTCGCTCTCATTCCGGCGAGGTACTCCTTCTCACTGAATCGATCATCTGATTGATTTTGCGTGCTTTGGAGTAAATTAGGGTTCCTATTTTGTTTAAATCAGTTAGAGATTATATTGCTTAGGTTTCCCAATTTGATGTATGTAATCAGAATTACTTTTGGGCAGTTACTGAGTTTGTTAGACCATGATTAACCCGAGTCTATTAACTTGGGTTTTAGCTTAACCAAGAAAAACTAACAACCGTCTCTTAGATAAGACATATAAGAGCTGTTTCTTAGCCTAAAAGTGTTAAAAAAAAATGTCAAATCATAAGTTGTTAATCATGCCCTTACACTCTTCTTCATTTGTAGGACTATTCCTTTTGGCTGGAACCTGATTACTAGCGGCTACTTTGAACTCTCTGTACATGGGGTATATGTTTTCTATCCAATCCACATTTTTGAATCTGTAATGTATGGATTGGATACATGAGTTGACTGTTTGTGCAATGTTGCAAGGTTGTCATCAGCACGGTTTCTCTCCTCTTTATGGGGAAGTTCCTGGAGCCTGTCTGGGGTTCCAAGGAGTTTCTTAAGTTCATCTTTGTCGTGAACTTCCTTACCTATCTCTGTGTTTTCGTCACAGCCATTGCTTTGTACTACATTACCAGGCTCGAAATCTACCTGTGAGTACTCTCTAACACCCTTTACGTGTTAAGTTTATGCTTGTTTGTTTCTATCCTCTCTCGCTTACATATGACGTGATGTCTTCCTTGTCTGTAGTTATGTAACCTGTTGTCTGTTTTCTCGTGGCTAGATATATGCCCTTTGCAGGTTTTCATGGTGTCTTGGCAGGTCTTCTTGTCGGGATAAAGCAGATAATACCTGACCAGGAGGTGTTGCTCGTAAAGATCAAAGCAAAGGTAATATTCCCTTTTTTGCTTTAACTGCGGCTAGTCGAAGAAGTGCCTCACATCCTATCGTTGCTTGTGGTTTATGTGGTGCAGTGGTTGCCCTCTATTATGCTAGTTTTGTCAATAGCCTCAAGCTTCTTCACACTAAATTCAGCAGCGTATCTTCCCACTTTGATATTCGGTACATATATGGGCTGGTTATACCTAAGATACTTTCAGAGGAGGCCAGAAACAAAGCTCAGAGGTGATCCGAGTGATGACTTTGCCTTCTCTACTTTCTTTCCTGAACTTCTCAGGTGAATGAATATTCCTCCTCTTTTTTTGCAACTATACTTTCGAGTTTTCCCTCAAAGTAAATACTTTCCTCAGGCGTTGTTTGTAATTTTTTTGTGTTTCCTGATAAAATGCAGACCGATAATTGACCCTATAGCCTCAATCTTTCATCGGATGCTTTGTGGACGATCAAATGCCACCAGCGAGGACCATGGTTATACTACCAGCGGTGCTCCATTACCCGGTTCTGACTCTGCTGAAGCATCTAGGAGGAGGTAACATTCGTTTGTTTTACGTTTTTATCTCTTTCCTGCTCTACTTCAATGGTAGTGTGGATGCAAATCCCCAGCTTCTCTTTTGGCTAGACATTGTTGAAACATGATCTTAGATTTTGGTTGATGCAAATCAAGGTAATGAATGATCTAAGAATAGATAGGACTGCCTTGTCATCACTTGTATCAAAATGTAAAGACGTTGCCTAGTTTGTACCGAACCAAAACCTGAGAAAACTGTTTCTGATTCTCAAAAAGAAACTCCACCTTCTTTTGACGTTTCAAAAAATCTTGTGGTTGCAGAGAAAGAGGAGCAAGGGCTCTAGAGGAGAGACTTGCAACTGAAAGGTTGGTTCCTCCAAGGAACAAAGAAGAGTCACAGAGTGATGCTTTGGATAGCGTTTAAGTGGAGACTGCAACTAGTGTATTGAAGAAGCTGTGTGGGGGTTCTTACTTGTTTCAGGTGGACAGTGTTTATTTTTTGTTAATTAAATTGGCTTTATACAGAATCAATCAGCTAGTCCGTAAATTCCTAATGACAGCTCGGAAAATTAGTGCATTTCCTTGGACAAACCAACCCGTTAGAAACGAACAAGTTTCCTTGGACGAGAGAATATAAAAGTTATTCATGTTTCACTTTTCCTAACTTGTTATTTTTGTTTCATAGTCACAGTCGATCACACAAACAAGAACTCCATTCTGATTCTTTGGTTCCAACCGTTGGGGGATATGATTAGAATTCTTAAGTTAGGTTTGACTGAGTGGTTAGACGGAGCTTTGTACTCTTGCTTTTGTGGTTTAATTATATTGTCTAAGAGGCGGTTCATTCCGAGTTGTGGGATGAATTTGTTCTTGCATTCGTGAAAATATAATGTTGTTTATGATTAGGTAGGTAGGATTTTTCTTCTAAGTGTTTCTAAATTATACTAGATTTCGGCATTTTACAGAGGGTTAAGATTTTTATAAGGTTGAAATTTACGAATTGGTAAATGATAGTTGATGTTTGAAAAAAAAGACAAAAAAAAAAGACAAACCTGTTAAGTTTCTTTACCCTCAAGGGGTGACTTTCCTTTAGGAGAATACTCAACAAACACAAGAACAGAGGACTGAGAACAGGGGAAACAGAGGATAATGGAGTTGTGAGAGAAGTAGAGGAGATAAAGAGAGTAAAAGAGGGAGCACACACAAGACTTTAACCAGTTCACTCCCGTTAAGGAAGGTAGCTACGTCTGGCCGAGTCTTTAACTCGGAATCCACTAGATTCAGATAGTGTTTACAATAGAAGCTACAAGTGACCCGCTTTAATGCCCTTCACCAGCACTTAAGACTCACTCTGTCAACTCCTAAGTCTAGAGAAATTCAACACAAAGCTTAGACCTTACAAGTTTTCTCTCTTCTCACTATCTATGTATTATGTTTCTCTCTAAAATCCTCTCAATACAACAAGACCTTCTATTTATATGAAAAGTCTTGAACCTTGAGGCTTGACCTAACGCAAACGCTTCTTTCGAACTTGAACGCTTGCTTGCATCATCAAGTCACGCTTGCCACAACATTCCAAATGTGCTTTTGAACTCTTGGAGACACAGAGGACAACGGTACGATCATGAAGAGGCGGTGTAGCCGTTTCCCAAGAAGTGGTCCCAAAAGCATGTCTAACTTGAGTTTGATTTACACCACCCATAGTTAGAGCTGAAGTTAACGTTGAGCACTTTTGATCTTTGTTGTAGTAACTTGGTCATCACGGTTTTCATCTTCACAAATCTCCACCTGAAATCTTGATGACAAAACCATACTTCCACACACACATTGAGAGAGAGAGAGAAACAATAACTTTGAATCTAGTTACAAGATTACAAGACTCGGAACCCCTGAGTTTTACTACTCAGGTCTGACATGTAGCAAGTTCAAGGCTGTCTGAAACTTGCTAACTGCCAGAGTCTTTGTGAAAATATCAGTCGTGTTCTTTTCCGTTGAAATCTTTACAACATCAATGTCACCACTTGCAATGATCTCCCGAATGTAGTGACACTTGACATCAATATTCCGTTCATGGTGCACATTGTTCTTGGAGAGTGCTATTGCACTTTGAGAATCACATAAAATCTCCACTCTTTTCTGATCGTAGCCAAACTCCTTCAATAAACCTTTAAGCCATACGGCTTCTTTCACAGCTTCAGTCAATGACATATACTCAGATTCTGTTGTGGACAAGGCCACAACTCGCTGCAATCCTGACTTCCAGCTTATGGTATTTCCTCCAAGAGTGAACACCAAACCAGTTATTGATCTTCTTCTATCAGGATCCGCAGCAAAATCATCATCGCAGTAACCAGCGATCTTGAACTCAGAACTTTTCTTGAACAAAAGCTTTGTGGTCAGACTGCCTTTGATGTATCTCATGACCCACTTAACTCCATTCCAGTGCTCTTTGATAGGATTGCTCATATAGCTACTGATAATACCCACTGGATAAGCTAGATCAGGACGAGTTCCTATCATGGCATACATGATACTGCCCACATCATTTGAGTAAGGAATAGACTTCATGAACTCTTCATCTTTGGCTAGCTGTTCTTCAGTAGCAGCCCTCATCTTCAGGTGAGCTCCCAGAGGCGTTGAAACCGACTTATCTTCTAACATTCCATAGGTGTCTGGGATCTTGTTCAGGTAGCCTTCCTGAGACAACCACAATTCACCAGCTGCCCTGTCTCTAACAATCTCCATACCCAGTATCCTCTTTGCAGCGCCCAAGTCTTTCATTTCAAACTTCAGGCTGAGCTCCTTCTTGAGATGTTGAATAGCTTCTAGGTCCTTGGCTGCTATTAGCATATCATCTACATAGATGAGAAGATACATCCTTGAGCCTTCTGCAAGCTCCTTGATGTAAGCACAACTGTCATACTCGCTTCTTACAAACCCAATCTCTGTAATGTAAGCATCAAACTTTTCATTCCATTGTCTTGGTGCTTGTTTACGACCATACAGAGATTTGTTGAGTAGACACACTTCATCTTCTTCAAACATTGATTCAACCCTTCCGGTGGAGTCATGTAGATCTTCTCTTTTAGTTCACCATGTAGAAAAGTTGTTTTGACGTCCAATTGCTCAAGCTCCATGTCTTCTTGAGCCACCATAGACAACAATATCATTATGGATACGTGTTTAACAACATGAGCAAAGATCTCGTGGTAGTCAATTCCTTCTCTCTGAGCATAGCCTTTGGCTACTAATCTTGCTTTGAATCTAGACTGCTCCACTCCAGGGATTCCAAGCTTATATTTGTAAATCCAACGACTCCCAATGACTCTTTGATTCTCAGGCCTCTTTACCACTGTCCAGGTATGATTATTGGCTTGCGAACTCATTTCTTCATCCATGGCATTGGCAGCTTTCCAATCTTCCCAGTTTACACTCCTGGTAGCTTCTTGGTAGTCTTCAGGCTCTACTTCACCACCATCTTCAGTTGTATACAATGCCTCAGCAAAGTAATCCTCATCATCAAAGCGCCTTGGAGGTCTTACTGCTCTCCTATCTCGATCCCTTGCTAGGTGATAGCTCAGAGGTGTTTGACTTGTATCATCATGACTGATGCTACTTATACTACTTGATGATGATGGAGATGGAGGCGAAGATCTAGCACTTGGATTTGGTAGTTGATCATTAGTACCTTCTCCACCTGAGGTGATACTATCTTCTGCTTCCAAATCTAGATCAAGGTATGAGCCTGGAGGAACGTCTTCTTCTTCATAGGAGTTAGGTTGTTTTGGCATCACATCTTTGTAAGATACATTCTCTTCGAGTAGCCAGACCTTCTATCCTTTCACGCCTGGGGGTTATCCAATTAGAACACCTTTCTTAGCTCTAGGACTGAGCTTACCATCATCAGTGTGTACATATGCTACACACCCGAACCTTCTCAGATAGCTATAAGCTGGAGTTCTTCCAACCCACTTCTTGTCAGGTATATCAAAGTTTAGAGTTGAAGAGGGTGTTTTGTTGATGAGAATAGCTGCTGTCTGAGTCGCCTCTGCCCAAAATCTCTTTGGGAGACCAGAGTCACTGAGTATGCTTCTCACCTTCTCCATGAGTGTTCTTTCATGCGCTCTGCAACTCCATTTTGTTGTGGAGTGTAGGCGCATGTTCTGTGCCGTTGAATCCCCTTAGCTTCACAGAACTCATTAAACTGTCTGTTGCAGAATTCTAGACCGTTGTCTGTTCTCAACGTCTTCAGCCTCTTCTCACTTTGATTCTCCACCAGACTGAGCCACTCTACGAACTTCCCAAAGGCTTCATCCTTCGTTTTCAGAAAGTAAACCCACACCTTTCGGGTATGATCTTCTACAAAGGAGATGAAGTGCTGGTTTTTACTCAGAGATGGTGGTACTGATGGCGCTCCCCATAGGTCAGAGTGGACATACTCAAGCTTCTCTCTAGTATCATGCTGAGCCAAGTTGAAACCCACTCTTTTAGCTCGCCCATAGATGCAATCTTCACATGGTTCCATGTTAGATACCTTCTTCCTGTCCAGAAAACCCTTCTTGAGCAAGATATTCATGTTCTTCATGCTCATATGCCCCGGCCTTCTGTGCCACAGGACCGTATCATCTTGTCTTGCAATGAGAGCTGCATTTGTTACAGGTCTCCACTGTAACAGATACAAAGTATCATATCTCCTTCCAGTGAGAAAAATCTGGTCACCAGCTTTGACACTAAGAACACCATTCTCTGACTCAAACTTGTAACCTGCTTTTTCCAGAGTTCCCAAAGATAGAAGATTTCTATCCATGTCAGGAATGTACCTGACGTTTGTCAAGAGAACAATATCATCATATGTTAGTGGATGATGTAACTATGCATTAAAACAATATTGTCTTATTTTTTGAAATTTTCTCAAAATCTATGTGTTAACCCCCAACGAAAATATTGAGTTTTTGGTAAATACATTATATACTTAAGCCTATAATATTTAATGTTGTTTTAAAATTTCTAACCATATTCTACATTTGTATTAATGTATGCTAAACTCTTTTTCATGGTAAATGAGCATCATTCAATTGTTTTTATAAATTAATTTAGTAAAATTTCATATACTCCCTAAATTAGTGGAGTAACCATTATAAAATCGCTATTCTCTTGAAAAATAGAGACAACAAATGCTTCATACCTCTTTGAACATCATCATATGTTAGTGCAGGATGAAATTATGCATTAAAATAATATTGTTATATTTTTTTAATTTTTTTCAAAATCCATTTGTTAACTAACCCCTACGAAAATATTTGGTTTTTGGTAAATGTTTTATATACTGAAGCCTATAATCTTTAGTGTGGTTTTAAAATTTCTAACCACATTCTACATTTGTATTAATGTATTTTAAGCTCTTTTTCATGGTATATGGGAATCTTTATAAATTTTTTATCAATTAATTTAGTAAAACTTCATAATACTCCATAAATCGATGGAATAACCACTATAAGATCACTATTTTGAAAAACAGAGACAACAAAGGCTCCAAACCTCTTTGAACATAATCGTATGTTAGTGCAGGATGTAACTATGCATTACAACAATATTGTCGTATTTTTTGAAATTTTATCTCAAATCTATGTGTTAACCAACCCCCTACGAAAATATTGAGTTTTTGGTAAATACTTTATATACTGAAGCCTATAAACTTTAGTGTTGTTTTAAAATTTCTAATCATATTATACATTTGTATTAATGTTTGCTAAACTATTTTCATGGTAAATGAACATCGTTCAGTTGTTTTTGTAAATTAATTTAGTAAAAGTTCATATACTCTCTAAATTAATGGACTAACCATTATAAAATTGATATTCTCTCGAAAAATGGAGACAACAAAGGCTCCATACCTCTTTGAACATCATCATATGTTAGTGAAAAATGCAACTATGCATTAAAACAATATTTTCATATTTTTTGAAATTTTCTCAAAATCCATGTATACTAAAAGCCAACGAAAATACTGAGTTTTTGGTAAGTGTTTTATATATTGAAGCCTATAATCTTTAGTGTTATTTTAAATTTCTAATCATATTCTACATTTGTATTAATGTATTTTAAGCTCTTTTTCCTGGTATATGAGAATCGTTATAAATTTTTTATCAATTAATTTAGTAAAACTTCATAATATTTCCTAAATCGATGAAATAACCACTATAAAATCACTATTTTCTTGAAAACAGAGACAACAAAGGCACCAAACCTGTTTGAACATCATCATATGTTAGTGCAAGATGCAACTATGCATTAAAACAATATTGTCATATTTTTGGAAATTTTCTCAAACTCCATGTGTACCCCCCTACGAAACTATTTAGTTTTTGGTAAATGTTTTATATACTGAAACGTATAATCTTTAGTGTTATTTTAAAATTTCTAACCACATTCTACATTTATATTAATGTATTTTAAGCTCATTTTATTGTATATGGGAATCATTATAATTTTTTATCAATTAATTTAGTAAAACTTCATAATATTCCCTAAATCGATGGAATAACCACTATAAAATCACTATTTTCTTGAAAAACAGAGAAAACAAAGGCTCCGAACCTCTTTGAAAATCATCATATGTTAGTGCATGATACAACTATGCATTAAAACAATATTGTCATATTTTTTGAAATTTTCTCAAAATCTATGTGTAACCATCCCCTACGAAAATATTGAGTTTTTGGTAAATACTTCATATACTGAAGCCTATAATCTTTAGTGTTGTTTTAAAATTTCTAACCATATTATACATTTGTATTAATGTATGCTAAAATCTTTTTCATGGTAAATGAGCATTTTTCAATTGTTTTTATAAATTAATTTAGTAAAACTTCATATACTTTCTAAATTAGTGGATTAATCATTATAAAATCACTATTTTCTTGAAAAATAGAGACAACAAATGCTTCATACCTCTTTGAACATCATATGTTAGTGCAGGATGCAACTATGCATTAAAACAATTTTGTCATATTTTTTGAAATTTTCTCAAAATCAATATGTTAACTTCCTACGAAAATATTGAGTTTTTGGTAAATGTTTTATATACTGAAGCCTATAATCTTTAGTGTGGTTGTTAAAATTTCTAATCACATTCTACATTTATATTAATGTATTTTAAGCTCCTTTTATGGTATATGAGAATCATTGTAATTTTTTATCAATTAATTTAGTAAAACTTCATAATAGTCCCTAAATCGTTGGAATAATTACTATAAAATCACTATTTTCTTGAAACACAGAGATAACAAAGGCTCCAAACCTGTTTGAACATCATCATATGTTAGTTCAGAATGCAACTATGCATTAAAACAATATTGTCGTATTTTTTTAAAATTTTCTCAAAATCTATGTGTAACCATCCCCTACAAAAATATTGAGTTTTTGGTAAATACTTCATATACTGAAGCCTATAATATTTAGTGTTGTTTTAAAATTTCTAACCATATTCAACATTTGTATTAATGTATGCTAAAATCTTTTTAATGGTAAATGAGCATCGTTCAATTGTTTTTATAAATTAATTTAGTAAAACTTCGCATACTCCCTAAATTAGTGGACTAACCTTTATAAAATCATTACTTTCTTGAAAAATAGAGACAACAAAGGCTCCATACCTCTTTGAACATCATCATATGTTAGTGCAGGATGAAACTATGCATTAAAACAATATTGTCATATTTTTTGAAATTTTATCAAAATCAATGTGTTAACTTCCTACGAAAATATTGAGCTTTTGGTAAATATTTTATATACTGAAGTCTATAATATTTAGTGTTGTTTTAAAATATCTAACCATATTTTACATTTATATTAATGCATTTTATGTTCTTTTTCATGGTATATGGGAATCGTTATAATTTTTTTATCAGTTAATTTAGTAAAACTTCAAAATACTCCCTAAAGTGATGGAATAACCACTATAAAATCACTATTTTCTTGAAACACGGAGACAACAAAGACTCCAAACCTCTTTGAGCATCATTATATGTTAGTGCAGGATGCAACTATGCATTAAAACAATATTGTCGTATTTTTTGAAATTTTCTCAAAATCTATGTGTTAACCCCTACGAAAATATTGAGTTTTTGGTAAATAATTAATTTACTAAAGCCTATAATCTTTAGTGTTGTTTTAAAATTTCTAACTATATTCTACATTTTTATTAAAGTATGCTAAACTCTTTTTCATGGTAAACGAGCATCGTTCAATTGTTTTTATAAATTAATTTAGTAAAATTTCATATACTCCCTATAATAGTGAACTAACCATTATAAAATCACTATTCTCTTGAAAAATAGAGACAACAAAGGCTTCATACCTCTTTGAACATCATCATATGTTAGTACATGATGTAAATATGCATTAAAACAATATTGTTATATTTTTGAAATTTTCTCAAAATTCATTTTTTGAAATTTTCTCAAAATCCATGTGTACCCCTACGAAAATATTTAGTTTTTGTTAAATGTTTTATATACTAAAGCCTATAATCTTTAGTGTTATTTTAAAATTTCTAATCACATTCTACATTTGTATTAATGTATTTTAAGCTTTTTTCATTGTATATGGGAATGGTTATAATTTTTATCAATTAATTTAGCAAAACTTTATAATACACCATAAATCGATGGAATAATTAATATAAAATCACTATTTTCTTAAAAAACGTAGACAACAAAGGCTCCAAACCTCTGTGAACATCATCAAATGTTAATGAAGAATGCAACTATGCATTAAAACAATATGGTTGTATTTTCTGAAATTTTTTCTCAAAATTTATGTGTCCCCTACGAAAATATTGAGTTTTTGGTAAATGTTTTATATATTGAAGCCTATAATCTTTAGTGTTGTTTTAAAATTTCTAACCACATTCTACAATTTTATTAATTTATTTTAAGCTATGTTTCATGGTATATAGGAATCGTTATAATTTTTTTATCAATAAATTAAGTAAGTAAGACTTCATAATACTCGCTAAATCGTTGGAATAACTACTATAAAATCACCTTTTCTTGAAAAACATAGACAACCACGGCTCCAAACCTCTTTGAACATCATCATATATTAGTGCAGGATGCAACTATGCATTAAAATAATATTTTCATATTTTTTGAAAAAATTTCAAAATTCATGTGTTCCCTACGGAAATATTGAGTTTTTGGTAAATATTTAATATATTGAAGCATATAATTTTTAGTGTTGTTTTAAAATTTCTAATAACATTATATATTTGTATTAATGTATTTTAAGCTCTTTTTAATGGTATATGGGAATCGTTATAATTTTTTATCAATTAATTTAGTAAAACTTCATAATACTCCCTAAATCGATGGAATAACCACTATAAAATCACTATTTTCTTCAAAAACGGAGACAACAAATGCTCCAAAGCTCTTTGACCATCATCATGTGTTAGTGCATGATACAACTATGCATTAAAACAATATTGTCGTATTTTTTGTAATTTTATCAAAATCTACGTGTTAACCTAACCCCCTACGAAAATATTGAGTTTTTGGTAAATTCTTCATACACGAAGCCTATAATCTTTATTGTTGTTTTAAAATTTCTAGCCATATTCTACATTTGTATTTATATATGCTAAACTCTTTTTTATGGTAAATGAACATCGTTCAAATGTTTTTACAAATTAATTTAGTAAAACTTCATATACTCCCTAAATTAGTTGACTGACCATTATAAAATCACTATTCACCTAAAAAAAAGGAGACAACAAAGACTAAGTACCTCTTTGAACATCATCATATGTTAGTACATGATGCAACTATGCATTAAAACAATATTGTCATATTTTTTGAAATTTTCTCAAAATCCATGTGTTTTGAGTTTTTGGTAAATATTTTATATACTGAAGCCTATAATCTTTAGTGTTGTTTTAAAATTTCGAATAACATTCTACATTGTATTAATGTATTTTAAGCTCTTTTTTATGGTATATGGGAATCAATATAATTTTTTTATAAATTAATTTAGTAAAACTTCATAATACTCCCGAAATCGATGGAATAACCACTATAAAATCACTATTTTCTTGAAAAACGAAGACAAAAAAGGCTCCAAATCTCTTTGAGCATCATCATATGTTGGTGCAGGATGCAACTATATATTAAAACAATATTGTCGTATTTTTTGAAATTTCCTCAAAATCTAAGTGTTAACCTAACCCCCTACGAAAATATTGAGTTTTTGGTAAATACTTCATATACTGAAGCCTATAATCTTTAGTGTTGTTTTAAAATTTCTAACCATATTCTACATTTGTACTTATGTATGCTAAACTCTTTTTCATGGTAAATGAGCATCGTTCAAATGTTTTTATAAATTAATTTAGTAAAACTTCATATATACTCCCTAAATTAGTGGACTAACCTTTACAAAATCACTATTCTCTTGAAAAATAGAGACAACAAAGGCTCCATACCTCTTTGAACATCATCATCAGTTAGTACATGATGCAATTATGATTTAAAACAATATTTTAATATTGTTTGAAATTTTCTCAAAATCCATGTGTTTACACGTACGAAAATATTGAGTTCTTGGTAATTGTTTTATATACCGAAGTCTATAATCTTTATTGTTGTTTTAAAATTTCTAACCACATTCTACATTTGTGTTAATGTATTTTAAGCTCTTTTTCAGGGTAAATGAGCATCGTTCAATTGTTTTTATAAATTAATTTAGTAAAACTTCATATACTCCCAAAATTAGTGGACGAACCATTATAAAATCGCTATTGTCGTGAAAAAGAGAGAAAACAAATGCTACATACCTCTTTGAACCTTATCATATGTTAGTGCAGGATGCAACTATGCATTAAAACAATTTTGTCATATTTTTTGAAATTTTCTCAAAATTCATGTGTCCCCTACGAAAATATTGAGTTTTTGGTAAATATTTTATATACTGAAACCTATAATCTTTTGTGTTGTTTTAAAATTTCTAACCACATTCTACATTTGTATTACTTTATTTTAACCTCTTTTTCATGGTATATAGGAATCGTTATAATTTTTTTATCAATCAATTTAGTAAAACTTCATAATACTCCCTAAATCGATGGAATATACACTATAAAATCACTATTTTCTTGAAAAACGGAGACAACCACTGCTCCAAACCTCTTTGAACATCATCATATATAAGTGCATGATGCAACTATGCATTAGAACAATATTTTCGTATTTTTCGAAATTTTCTCAAAACTCATGTGTAAATATTGAATTTTTGGTAAATATTTTATATACTGAAGCCTATAATATTTAGTGTTGTTTTAAATTTCTGATAACATTCTGCATTTGTATTAATGTATTATAAGCTCTTTTTCATAGTATATGGGAATCGTTATAATATTTTTATCAATTAATTTATTACAACTTCTTAATACTCCCTAAATCGATGGAATAACCACTATAAAATCACTATTTCCTTGAAAAACGTAGACAACAAAAGCTTCATACCTCTTTGAACATCATCATATGTTAGCATGATGCAACTATGCATTAAAGCAATATTGTCATATTTTTTGAAATTTTCTCAAAATCCATGTGTTACCCCTTACGAAAATATTTAGTTTTTGTTAAATGTTTTATATATTGAAGCCTATAATCTTTAGTGTTGTTTTAAAATTTCTAACCCTATTCTAAATTTGTATTAATGTATGCTAAATTCGTTTTCATGGTAAATGAGCATCGTTCAATTGTTTTTATAAATTAATTTAGTAAAACTTCATATACACCCTAAATTAGTAGACTAACCTTTATAAAATCACTATTCTCTTGAAAAATAGAGACAACAAGGGCTCCATACCTCTTTGAACATCATCATATGTTAGTACATGATACAATTATGCTTTAAAACAATATTGTCATAGTTTTTGAAATTTTCTCAAAATCCATGTGTTTACCCCTATGAAAATATTGAGTTTTTGGTAAATGTTTTATATACCGAAGCCTATAATCTTTAGTGTTGTTTTAAAATTTCTAACCACATTCTACATTTTTGTTAATGTATTTTTAGCTCTTTTTCATGGTAAATGAGCATCGTTCAATTGTTTTTATAAATTAATTTAGTAAAACTTCATATACTCCCAAAATTAGTGGACGAACCATTATAAAATCGCTATTCTCTAGAAAAGAGATAAAACAAAGGCTCCATACCTCTTTGAACCTTATCATATGTCAGTGAAGGATGCAACTATGCATTAAAACAATATTGTCATGTTTTTTGAAATTTTTTCAAAATTCATGTGTCCCCTACGAAAATATTGAGTTTTTTGTAAATGTTTTATATACTGAAGCCAATAATTTTAGTGTTGTTTTAAAATTTCTAACCACATTCTACATTTGTATTAATTTATTTTAACCTCTTTTTCATGGTAAATAGGAATCGTTATAATTTTTTTATCAATCAATTTAGTAAAACTTCATAATACTCCCTAAATCGATTGAATATACACTATAAAATCACTATTTTCTGGAAAAACGGAGACAACCACGGCTCCAAACCTATTTGAACATCATCATATATTAGTGCATGATGCAACTATGCATTAAAACAATATTTTCGTATTTTTTGAAATTTTCTCAAAATTCATGTGTAAATTTTGATTTTTTGGTAAATATTTTATATACTGAAGCATATAATCTTTAGTGTTGTTTTAAAATTTCTAACCATATTCTACATTTGTGTTAATTTATTTTAAGCTTTTTTCATGGTAAATGAGCATCGTTCAATTGTTTTTATAAATTAATTTAGTAAAACTTCATATACTCCCAAAATTAGTGGACGAACCATTATAAAATCGCTATTTTCTTGAAAAAGAGAGAAAAAAGGCTCCATACCTCTTTGAACCTTATCATATATTAGTGCAGGATTCAAATATGCATTAAAATAATATTGTCGTATTTTTTGATATTTTCTCAAAATCCATACGTTCTCTACGAAAATATTGAGTTTATGTTAAATTTTTATATACTGAAGCCTATAATCCTTAGTGTTATTTTAAAATATTTAACCACATTCTACATTTGTATTAATTTATTTTAACCTCTTTTTAATGGTATATAGGAATCGTTATAATTTTTTTATCAATTAATTTAGTAAAACTTCATAATACTCCCTAAACCCATGTAATAACCAATATAAAATCACTATTTTTTTGAAAAACGGAGACAACCACGGCTCCAAACCTCTTTGAAAATTATCATATATTAGTGCATGATGCAATTATCCATTAAAACAATATTGTCCTGTTTTTTAAATTTTCTCAAAATTCATATGTTAACCCCTACGAAAATATTGAGTTTTTCGTAAATACTTTATATACAGAAAAACCTATAATCTTTAGTGTTTTTTTTTTAATTTCTAACCAAATTATACATTTGCATTAATATATGCTAAACTCTTTTTCATGGTAAATGATTATCGTTCAATTGTTTTTATAAATTAATTTAGTAAAACTTCATATACTACCAAAATTAGTGGACTAACCATTTTAAAATTATAAAATCGCTATTTTCTTGAAAAATAGAGACAACAAAGGCTCCAAACCTCTTTGAAAATCATCATATGTTTGTGCATGATGCAACTACACATTAAAACAATATTGTTATATTTTTTGAAACTTTCTCAAAATCCATGTGTTAACTAACCCCTACGAAAATATTGAGTTTTTGGTAAATGTTTTATATGCTGAAGCCTATAAGCGTTAGTGTTGTTTTAAAATTTATAAACACATTCTACATTTGTATTATTGTATTGTAAGCTCTTTTTCATGGTACATGGGAATTATTATAATTTTTTTATCAATTAATTTAGTAAAACTTCATAATATTCCCAAAATCGGTGGAATAACCACTATAAAATAATTATTTTCTTGAAAAACGGAGACAACAAAGGCTCCAAACCTCTTTGAACATATCATATATTAGTGCAGGATGCAATTATGCATTAAAAATATTGTCATATTTTTTGAATTTGTTTTAAAAATCTATGTGTTAACCCTACGAAAATATTGAGTTTTTGGTAAATACTTTATATACTGAAACCTATAATCTTTAGTGTTGTTTTAAAATTTTAACCATATTATACATTTGTATTAATGTATGCTAAACTCTTTTTCATGGTTAATGAACATCGTTCAATTGTTTTTATAAATTAATTTCGTAAAACTTCATATACTCCCAAAATTAGTGGACTAACCATTATAAAATCGTTATTCTCTTGAAAAATAGAGACAACAAATGCTTCATTCCTCTTTGAACATCATCATATTTTAGTGCAAGATGCAACTATGCATTAAAACAATATTTTCATATTTTTTGAAATTTTCACAAAATCCATTTGTTAACTAACCCCTACGAAAATATTGAGTTTTTGGTAAATGTTTTATATACTGAATCCGATAATCTTTACTGTTGTTTTAAAATTTCTAACCACATTCTACATTTGTATTAATGTATTTTAAGCTTTTTCATGGTATATGGGAATCATTATAATTTTTTTATCAGTTAATTTCATAAAACTTCATTATACTCCCTAAATCGGTGGAATAACCACTATGAAATTACTATTTTCTTGAAAAATAGAGACAATAAAGGCTCCAAACCTCTTTAAACATCATCATATGTTAGTGCAGGATGCAACTATGCATTAAAACAATATTTTTGTATTTTTTGAAATTTTCTCAAAATATATGTGTTAACCCTTACGAAAATATTGAGTTTTTGGAAAATAATTTATATACTGAAGGCTATAACCTTTAGTGTTGTTTTAAAATTTCTAACCATATTCTACATTTGTATTAAAGTATGTTAAACTCTCTTTCATGGTAAATGAACATCGTTCAATTTTTTTTATAAATTAAATTAGTAAAACTTTATATAGTCCCTAAATTAGTGGACAAACCATTATAAAATCGCTATTCTCTAGAGAAATGAAGACAAAAAAATGCTTCAAACCTCTTTGACCATCATCATATATTAGTACAAGATACAACTATGCATTAAAACAATATTGTCGTATTTTTTGAAATTTTCTCAAAATCTATGTGTTAACCCCTACGAAAATATTGAATTTTTGGTAAATAATTTATATACTAAAGCCTATAATCTTTAGTTTTGTTTTAAAATTTCTAACCATATTCTACATTTGTATTAATGTATGTTAAACTCTCTTTCATGGTAAATAAGCATCGTTCAATTGTTTTTATAAATTAATTTATTAAAAGTTCATATACTCCCTAAATTATCAGATGAACCGTTATAAAATCATATACTAGTACAAGATGAAATTATGCATTAAAACAATATTGTCATATTTTTTTAAATTTTCTCAAAATCTATGTGTTAACAACACTAAATATTGAGTTTTTGGTAAATGTTTTAAATACTGAAACCTATAATCTTTTGTGTTGTTTTAAAATTTCTAACCACATTCTATATTTGTATTAATGTATTTTAAGCTATTTTTCATGGTATATGGGAATCATTATAAATTTTTTATCAATTAATTTAGTAAGACTTCATAATATTCCCTTAATCGATGAATAACCACTATAAAATCACTATTTTCTTGAAAAACGGAGACAACAAATGCTCCAAACCTCTTTGAACATCATCATATATTAGTGCAGGATGAAACTATGCATTAAAACCATATTGTCGTATTTTTTGAAATTTTCTCAAAATCTATGTGTTAACCCTTACGAAAATATTGAGTTTTTGGTAAATACTTCATATACTGAAGCTTATAATCTTTAGTGTTAATTTAAAATTTCTAACTATATTCTACATTTGTATTAATGTATGCCACTCTTTTTCATGGTAAATAAGCATCGTTCAATTTTTTTTATAAATTAATTTAGTAAAACTTTACATACTCCCTAAATTAGTTAACTAACCTTTATAAAATCGCTACTCTCTAGAGAAATAGTGACAAAAAATGTTCCAAACCTGTTTGACCGTCATCATATATTAGTACAGGATGCAACGATGCATTAAAACAATATTGTCATATGTTTTGAAATTTTCTCAAAAATATTGAGTTTTTGGTAAATACTTTATATACTGAAGCCTATAATCTTTAGTGTTGTTTTAAAATTTCTAACCATATTATACATTTGTATTAATATATGCTAAACTCTTTTTCATGGTAAATGAACATCGTCCAATTGTTTTTATAAATTAATTTAGTAAAACTTCATATACTACCAAAATTAGTGGACTAACCATTATAAAATTATAAAATCGATATTCCCTTGAAAAATAGAGACAACAAAGGCTACATACCTCTTTGAAAATTATCATATGTTAGTGCATGATGCAACTACGCATTAAAACAATATTTTCATATTTTTTGAAATTTTCTCAAAATCCATGTGTTAACTAGCCCCTACGAAAATATTGAGTTTTTGGTAAATGTTTTATATACCGAAGCCTATAATATTTAGTGTTGTTTTAAAATTTCTAAACACATTCTACATTTGCATTATTTTATTTTAAGCTCTTTTTCATAGTATATGGGAATCGTTATAACTTTTTTATCAATTAATTTAGTAAAACTTCATAATATTCCCAAAATCGGTATTTTCTTGAATAACAGAGACAACAAAGGCTCCAAACCTCTTTGAACATCATCATATATTAGTGCAGGATGCAACTATGCATTAAAAAAATATTGTCGTATTTTTTGAATTTTTTTCAGAATCTATATGTTAAAGTCTTGTGTGTGCTCCCTCTTATGATGATGGTTTCCATTATAGGCTTCAGTATATGAAGTAGAGGAGATAAAGAGAGTAAAAGAGGGAGCACACACAAGACTTTAACCAGTTCTCTCCCGTTAACGAGGGTAGCTACGTCTGGCCGAGTCTTTAACTCGGAATCCACTAGATTCAGATAGTGTTTACAATAGAAGCTCCAAGTGATCCTCGCCTTAATGCCCTTCACCAGCACTTAAGACTCACTCTGTCAACTCCTAAGTCTAGAGAAAACTCGACACAAAGCTTAGACCTTACAAGTTTTCTCTCTTCTCACTATCTATGTATTATGTTTCTCTCTCACATCTTCTCAATACAACAAGACCTTCTATTTATATGAAAAGTCTTGAACCTTGAGGCTTGACCTAACGCAAACGCTTCTTTCAAACTTGAACGCTTGCTTGCATCATCAAGTCACGCTTGCCACAACATTCCAAATGTGCTTTTCAACTCTTGGAGATACAAAGGATACGATCATGAAGAGGCGGTGTAGCCGTTTCCCAAGAAGTGGTCCCAAAAAAATGTCTAACTTGAGTTTGATTTACACCACCCATAGTTAGAGCTGAAGTTAACATTGAGCACTTTTGATCTTTGTCGTAGTAACTTGGTCATCAAGGTTTTCATCTTCACAAAACCAAATAACAAAACTGTAAAAACAAGTAAGCATTGTTTATTTTAGGTCAGACCGGTGAAGCATCATAGCAACTTAGTAAGGTCGATAAACCTCTCAAAACTCTTACTTTATGTCTGATTTCATTTTAGTTTTCCTTTTCAACGATTCTCTTATCTTTTGTTATCAACAACCTAAGCGTATATTAAAAGAGGGTGGGTACGGATTCATGAGGTCAAACATTTTGAACTAAAAGAAAACTATAACCGGGTGGGAACTTCTCATTACAACAAGTATTATTTATAGACAAAAAAAAGAAATAGGAAAATAGTAAATGACGTAAGCATTAACAAGGGAACCACGTCGCTCATTGTGAGGCCCCTCCAGATGTCTGGTTAGGTAGTCGCTTTAGGAATCAAACGCGGAGCTCCAATAACAATATGGCCATTACCAAACTCTTCAACCTCTCTATCGAATCACCATCACCAATTCAACACACAACATACCTTCCTCTTCTTGTTTCAACATTCTCGTCTCTTTCTATCTTTCTGTTGATCATCACCATTTCTCCACACCAATCAAAACATCTCACCTCTCTCTCTATGTCCTCATCGCTGTTCTAAAGAAGACCAAGATCCTCCCATTGTCTTAAAAAAAATCCTCCAAATGCGACTTAGCGATCTAGCTATGAAGGAACGAAGACGAAGACATATCTGAAACAAACACAAAAAAAAAAAGACAAAACAAAATAAGAAATGTCGGTAGCACACGCGGACGACGCCGACGACTACAGCCGACCAACGGGAGAAACCTACCACGCGGAGAAAGCGTTACCGAGCGGAGACTTCTACACAGGCCAATGGAGAGACAACCTCCCCCACGGGCACGGCAAATACCTCTGGACCGACGGCTGTATGTACGTCGGAGAATGGCACCGCGGCAAAACCATGGGGAAAGGCCGTTTCAGCTGGCCCAGCGGCGCCACCTACGAAGGCGACTTCAAGAACGGCTACATGGATGGGAAAGGCACATACATAGACTCCTCCGGAGATTTATACCGAGGCTCGTGGGTGATGAACCTGCGGCACGGCCAAGGCACGAAGAGCTATGTCAACGGAGACTGCTACGACGGTGAGTGGCGGAGGGGGTTGCAAGACGGGCACGGGAGGTACCAGTGGAAGAACGAGAATCATTATATCGGCCAGTGGAAGAACGGGATGATGAACGGTAACGGGACGATGATATGGAGCAACGGGAACCGTTACGACGGGTCTTGGGAAGACTCTGCTCCGAAAGGCAACGGAACGTTCCGTTGGTCGGACGGGAGTTTTTACGTCGGTGTTTGGAGTAAAGATCCTAAAGAACAGAACGGGACTTATTACCCGTCGACGTCCACGGGGAACTTTGACTGGCAACCGCAACAAGTGTTCTACGTTGATTTGAGTGAGTGTGTGGTTTGTACTTGTCAGAGGATACCGGTTTTGCCTTCTCAGAAGATGCCGGTTTGGTACGGTTCTTCTTCTGAGCAGAGTAGTAGTGGGAACAGGACCAAGAGCAGTGAGAGGCCGAGGAGGAGGTCTGTTGATGGAAGAGTTAGTAATGCTGAAATGGAGTTGAGGAATAATGGTTCTGGTTATCTTCAGGTAGATGATACGGAGAGTAACAGATCACCGTTGGGGCCGTTGAGAATACAACCTGCTAAGAAACAAGGACAGACTATCTCCAAAGGACATAAGAATTATGATCTCATGCTTAACTTGCAGCTTGGGATTAGGTAAACTAAATACTTTTGTTTGTGTTTTGTTTGTTTTTGCTTTTTTTTTTTTATGTTTGATAATTGTTGTTTCTTTTTGTCAGACATTCTGTTGGAAGACCAGCACCGGCAACGTCGCTTGATTTGAAGGCTTCTGCGTTTGATCCAAAGGAAAAACTTTGGACGAAGTTTCCATCTGAGGGATCTAAATACACTCCTCCGCACCAGTCTTGTGAGTTCAAATGGAAGGACTATTGTCCTGTGGTTTTCAGGTGAGAAACTCTTTTTTTTTCTTTGGTTGGTGTTTGATATCTTTTATGTGTGTTTTCGTTTTAAGAAAACTTATGAAAATGTTGTGTAGGACTCTGCGGAAACTGTTTAATGTGGATGCAGCAGATTATATGTTATCGATTTGTGGCAATGATGCTCTTAGGGAGCTATCATCTCCAGGGAAAAGTGGAAGTTTCTTCTACTTGACCAATGATGACCGCTACATGATCAAGACTATGAAGAAGGCAGAAACAAAAGTAAGTACTAGTATACAATTTTTTTAAAAAAAATCTGTTAATCAAAATATCCACTAATTTGTATTTTTTTCATTTGAAACAGGTTCTTATAAGGATGCTTCCGGCTTACTACAACCATGTAAGGGCATGTGAAAACACTCTAGTTACCAAGTTCTTCGGTCTCCACTGCGTGAAACTGACTGGCACTGCACAGAAAAAGGTCAACAACCATTTTTTTTTTGTATTCATGTCTATGCAGTGAATTGTTATTAGCAATTTCAGTTTTGCAAGTACTGATGGAAGAGTACTTGTGCATGCAGGTTAGGTTTGTGATCATGGGGAATCTATTCTGTACTGGCCACTCCATCCATAGGCGTTTTGACCTCAAAGGATCATCTCATGGCCGTCTTACCACTAAACCGGAGTCTGAAATAGATCCAAACACAACGCTTAAAGATCTTGATCTAAATTTCTTATTTCGGTTGCAAAAGAAATGGTTCCAAGAATTCTGCAGGTGACTGATTCACTACTTATAATATAACTCTTGTTATATATATATATATATATATATATATATATATATTATATCCTTTCCACATTAGTCCAAATCGGATAAACTAGGAATCACCTGATTTGAAACATTTTTTTCTTGACAGGCAAGTGGACAAAGACTGTGAATTTCTTGAACAAGAGAGGATCATGGATTATAGTCTCTTGGTTGGTCTTCACTTTCGAGAATCTTCGTGCAATAACTCCGCCACTCCTACTTCCGGTGCTAGAACCCCGACCGGTAAAAATCTTGTCTTAACTTTCAAAGCATTCATCTTAAAGCTTGCTTGATAGAGGCCACTTCATCTTGTTTGAGCAGGAGACAATCGTCCCTCCCGAGGAGAAATGGACCGGTTTCTTCTTGATGCTAGCAAGTAAAGAACCAAAAACTCAATGGTTATATACTCACAATAAATGTGGAAACTGCAAATGGAGTTTTGTAATACAAGTGTGCGTGTTCTTGAATGTTTTTTTTCAGGTTAGCATCGATGCAACTAGGTATAAACATGCCTGCAAGAGTTGAAAGAACAGTGAGAAGAAGTGACGCTGAGAATCAGCTTGTTGGGGAACCAACTGGTGAATTTTACGACGTGATTCTCTACTTTGGTGTTATAGACATTCTACAAGACTATGATATAAGCAAGAAGCTTGAACATGCATATAAATCAATGCAGTATGATCCAACTTCGATCTCAGCTGTTGATCCAAAGCAATACTCTCGACGTTTCAGGGATTTCATCTTCAGGATCTTCGTTGAAGACACTTGAGAGTTTGAGACCAATCCATTCTAATCAACTTGCACACACCCAAGGACCAATGAACTTGAGGTTTTCTTTTTGTTAGAAATTCTAATATTCTGTATAGAAATATCTGTAAATTTTAATTTATTTAACCAAGTATTGTTTCTTCTTTGTATTGCGTTTCTTTAAACGTGAAAGAAAGGATGTGTACAGATGTTGACTTGTATTTTTTCTTTAACTCTTATCCCGTCCAAGTTTATTGTCATTTTAAAAAGGAGAAATTGGCGCCGGTATACCCAAACACACATAGATTTAATGGTTTGCTCTTGCAAATTGGAAACTAGATGGTGTGACCATTTTACCCCTTCAAACTACTCCCCTAAGGCGTGCAGCAAAACTGACATGTGTCAGTTACTCTCTCACACTCAGTTTGATAATTCCCATCATCCTCCATTTTCGAATGAAAACAGAACAGTCTCACTCCACCCTTCCTCTCTCTTTTTTGGAAAGAAGTCAGAGACATGAACCAGCCCATTTAATTTCGTCTTCCCAACCAATATTTCGCTTCTTAAAGCACTGTTTCGCCTCTTTCAAATCCTAAATCTCTCATATCTTACAGATAATTTACTTCATCTCCCCTCGCGATGGATCGATTCGTTCCACCACCGAGAATGTTCACCGCTGGCGAGGAACCATTGGACAAGCGTATCAACTCTTACCACAAAATCAAGAAGACGGAGATGATCATCGATGCTCCCGAACAAGAGGAGTTAGATTTCTTGCGAAACTCCACCTTCGGGAAGATCCTTGCCATTGACAAGAATCATCCGTTCTCTGGTACATTTGGTCAGTACATTATTGTGAGGCTTTTGAAAGTTAACAAAAAGTACGAGATCTGGATCTTGTTTGCCTGAACCACTGTTAGAATGTCACTGCGGGAGTTTGCGATAGTGACTGGTCTGAATTGTGATAAGCTCGCAGACCCTTGTAAGAAGAAGAAGAAAAACCCCCTCAACGAGAAGCTCTATTGGAACGAGCTTTTTGGTTCTCTGAAATCTTGTACCATTGACACTGTTATTGATATGCTGAAGAAAAAGATTGTCAAAGACAGAGACACTAGGATTAAATTCGCCTGCCTTGCCATCACGTCTTCAGTCTTGTTTCCCTCCCCGCATATTCCTCATATATTACCGGAGCATGTTGAAATGATAAGAGACCTTAATGAATTTCTTGCATACACATGGGGTAGAGCTTCATATCTGACGCTCGTCACATCTATTATATCGAAGGATGAGATAGCTCTATCACAGACGTCTGTAGCTATAAGGGGTTATGTCGATGTTATCCAACTTGTGCTGCTTTCAGCCGTACCACAGTTGAAGGAAGAAATTACACAGAACGAGCCGGTTATAATTGTTGAGTAGAGACGCCTGACGAAGTGGCGGCTCCTGTGGAAGCTAATGGTTCATAGTCGAACCATTTATTAGACCCAACCCGGCTATGTAACCGGTTCATGGTCGAACTGGTACAACTATCGAGTCGGTCTGGTTTTAAAAACACTGGTTAAAACAAAGATTGAGACCACCAGTTCTTTCTCTTCGTTGGCTATCCTTCTTCTAGAGACCCACATCTTATGATGAGATGTATGCAGATCGTTTGTGAATACCGATACCATATAAAGGTTTGGATTTAAATTGTTTTTATTTACAATCGGTTTCTGTTTTTGATGATCTTTAGGTTTAGTTTTAATCCTTGTATTGATAGCTGTCGGTCTAAATCATGTCGAACAGAAGAACGGTCAAGCTAAGAAATTTCCTGCAGGAGATCTGTTTATAAAAGCTCTCTTCCTAACATTACCAGCTTCAGAGGAGATGATGAACATAGAACATCTTTTGAGGATTCGAGATAGTTGGAGTGACATGCAAAGGTTTCTTTTTTTGTTAACTAGGGATTAACCTGGGCTATGCCCGGGATTTTTATTTTTTTTCTAATTTAAGTTGTTAAATTATTTATATTTAGGTTATGATATATATTTAGTTAAGATGCATGTCATAATTAAACTTTATTTTTAAATTTTAACACGTTAAATTAATATATTTTTTACAATTTAAATATTTTTTTGTAATTTTGTTGGCTATCTAGTTATCATATTTAGCAAAACTATCTGTTGAGTGTTGCAATAAATGTTTTAGATATTTAATTAAACTGCAGAGTATTTTCGGATCGACCACATGCTCAACAATCGATCGATCCGTAAAAAGATGGTCGATCTCCTTGGCCAGGTAAGTACAATTTTAGCAAAAATATCTTTGATTTTCAAATATTAAGTATATAACTATTCTTTTGAATATTGATTTTTTGAACTGAATTTTTTTATTAAATTATTGTATTATAATGTTTACGTAAACATTTTTTGTGATGTTTGAATTTGTGCTGTTAGTATAGTTAACCTAGATGATATTGATGTTTAGCAATTTTTTTTTTTTCTGGAAATAGAAAATAATGATATATCAAAATGTATCTAATACTTGTTAAATGATAGTATAATGTAAATTACATCCATTATTTGAAAATAACCATTTGTTGTTTTTATTTTTTTAAAATCAGAAATTATTTTCATTTAAAAACATTATTCATATATAATATAATAGTTTAAGTTTGGAAGATTAATCTATATATATAAATTATGTATATTTTTAAAAAAATAATTTAAGATATTATATATTGA
>NC_027748.1:41467495-41476375 GCF_000695525.1 Brassica oleracea var. oleracea | reverse complement strand
TTTTTTTTAAGTGAAAAATGGTAATTTTACTTATGTTTAATGTAGATTTTCCATTTTTTATGCTTTATGTTTACATATTATTTATAATTTTTGAAAATTAGTAATATTAAAATATAAAACTATATTTTATGCCACTTGTCATCTTTTGGTTTTTTTTTTTATAAAACGGTAATGTTACATTATGGAGATAAGCCATCTTTTTTTAGTGGTGAAAGATGGTAATTTTACATATTAATGTAGTTTTTCCATTTTTTATGCTGTATGTTTACATATTATTTATAATTTTCGAAAATTAGTAATATTAAAATGTAAAACTATATTTTATGCCACGTGTCATCTTTCGGGAGAAGTTTTTTTGCTGATGTGGACGCTGTATGTAGCTTCAAAAAGTCCCTTTTATTAGTAAGGATTATTTAATTATATCTGGCTCCATATCTAATCTTCTCAAATATTAGATAAATCTTATAAATTTTAGATTTTGTTATCAGAACCAAGTTCTAGATATGGAGAAAGAGAGTCACAGTTGGAGTCAAAAGCAGAGAAAGATTAAAAAGTTGTGGATATCTACGTAAGCAACATAAATCAAAAGTGAAGACTTAGCATTAGAATGGTACATAGATGAATCCGATATAGATTGAAACTCTAAAGACACAGGATAGTCAGAATATGTTGCTAGTTGTATGCTTACCTAACGTGTTGTTAGTTAGATATGATGGTCTCATATGTTTTATAAAAATGATTAGTTTGAATCAATATTTTGGGTTGATTATTTATACAATATTCATATACTGATACGTGACCTTTTTAATGTTTGGCATACTATTGGATGTTCTGAGAACCAAGTTCCAAGAGCTACAAATGAAGACAACAACCTTGTCGAACAACAGAAACAGTACACGGGTTAGTAATTACCTATCTATCCTAACTAATTCATAAGATGAAACAATGTAGGACAATCTAGAATTTGTTATAAGATTGAAAGAACCCTGCCTTAACTATATATGTTTGGTTTTAGCTTGATTGAGTGATGCATATCTGGATTTATGTTAATGCTAGTCTTAGATAAGTTAAAGACTTAAAACATAATAGCTTCAAATGACCAAAGAGAATGAATATATTTGTCCAAAACAAAAGGCAAAGAATATTATTTAAATGTTTGATAAAAAAAAATTATGCATGATATATTTTGGATCATTCATAATTTTTTTTTGAAGCATGATATATTTTGGATCAAATTATGTGGTTAATTATTTATACTATTATGTGGTTAAGTATTTATACATTTTGTTTTGATTATGCAGACCAAGATAAACCGTGGGATGCTGGGACAATGACATTAATTATGGTTCATTCGGTTTAGGTACAATTTATTTAATGGCAAGTGTCATCAATTTATTTAGCTGGTTTAGGAATATAATGAAACGACAGGATTATTAAGCCCATTGGCATGGGAAGGTAAATAAAATGAAAAAGTCAGGGTTAATTCATTTTTGTACTCTTGTTTTAATATATTGGATACGTTCCGTAGTGCGACGGTTAATGAGTTTCAGGATACAACTGCAAAAATTCTTCTGATTTGGATCACTTTATCAGAAGCCTGACTAAAATAGTTCTGTATGTATTCTCCGATTTAAAAGAGAAAAAAAAAAATCAAAGAGAAAAAGAAAAAATAATATGAATGATTGTTTTTTTGCTGTGTCCAAAGAATAACTCCAATGTTTCCTTCCCACTTATGGACAAATAAAAACACGTTAACCATTGTGGGGCACTAACGTACACGTAGTCAGTAATAGCAAAGAAGGAAATTGATTCCCATGACTAAGATTCAAATACGTTAGTGTATCAAGTCATAATGTTGTAGTGACCAAACCAGAACCAACAATATACTTTAATTGAGTTTATATTTTATATTTAACTAAATATTGTTGGACCCGGTCAAAACGTTAATGGGCCGCGATCAAAGTTATGAGCCTTAAGGAACCGAAGCCCATAGCAAGCAATCGAGCTCGAAAGCGAAGGAGTCGAGGTCCCGGAGATCGCGGAGTAGTCCCGGAAATCGCAGAGCAGATACGGAGATCACGAAGTCGACTTACTATAAAAAAAAGGAGAAGAGATATGAAGAAAGAGACGTTGAAAATCCTATAGAGAGCTACACACTAACATCGACCTTGTTTCCTCCCGATCTTAGACTCTTTTCTATACGGTTCTCGTTTGTATCATTGTATCACTCGATCTAGTTCAACTCATTGTATTCGATCTTATTCATCAATAAAGTCTATTTTTACCTACTGAAAACTGTTTAACATCGTTGTGTTCTAAAGATATCGTTGCCTACATCATTTGTCTTCCATAGATCAAACCCCGATCACTATCAAATACTCAGTGTAGATTTTAGGTTCTACAAATATCAAAATATTTTATGAATAAGATTTAAAACAAATTAATTGACCTTAAGTCTGATAAATTTATTAATTTTAAATTCCAATCCAAATATCCAAAGTGAAATATTTGTTAAATTTTATATTTAACCAAATAATAGTTTTATAAGCTTTTCATGTCATTCATTTTGTACCTCCATTTTTCATTCAAAACAACTCTGATTTTAACCAACAAATACACTTATGGTGACGGTTACATGGAGCCCAAATTCCAATCCTTTCGACAGACGTCTCCGTTGAAAAACCTATCAAAAAAATGGTCCACACCATTTTGTCAAAAACGATCCAACAGTGTGTATACAACGAAATCATCTCAACCTTATTGCTGATTTAATCCCTTTTTATACAGGGGAATCAAAAAGTGACGAAGAGACGATGGGTGTGGACAGAAGCATGCCTGAGTGGCCGCCAGAGAATCCTTTTGAAAGACACTGCCTGGTAAGACTAAAAGACCACACAATTTGGCTGCATCGTTATGATGATATCAATAGAGTAGTGCTGTAAGTATATGTTTCGCTTTTGGTTAGGAGAAGGAAGAGGTAAAATCCAATGACTGGATTCGTCTTTATGTGGAACTTGCGCTTGCCACAACTGAAGATAGGGATGGTGATGTGAAGTTAAAATTGAAGATTGTGAACGTGGCTACAGATTTGCTTGATGAGGGAGTCAATGCCAAAAATGCAACCTTCTACATAAGGTACAATGACTTGTCCAAGGCTGCTCTTGGTGAGGTTTCTGATCACATTGCTATAGTTAGAAGAAGGTTCGATGAAGATACGGGATGCTTCATTCTCGTGGGTCAGAGTCATCAAAGTTCAGAAATTTTAAGTGGAGTATCACAGTGTGGCTTGGCTCGTCGTCTGGACAACAGAAGATCCGTTTGAAAGTTAATTAACTATCTATTAATGCTGGATTAAGTTAATTGGATTGTTAAGTAATACTGTATAAAATAAAACTTAATAATTGAATTTATTTTTAGATTTGGTATAAACATAATTTTGTTAATAATAAATATACTAATAATCAATACTATTAAAACATAAAGGTTTTTTGAGGTAACTTTAAAGTTTTGAAGTATTTACAACTTCATGTCACTGATATATTTTTTATCTATGTTTTTAATTAAATGTTTCATTTTTAATAGGTAACTGCAGCTTTTTTTAGGAACTCAATGCTTTTATTTAAATTCAGATCTTATTCATGTATTTATATATTTATTGAGGTATTTTTGAGATGTCATTCTGTTTTAAAAGGATTTACAACTGTGCCATTATATATTTCCCTTTTTTAAAGAATAAATTAATTAGTATTCTTAATTATACATTTTTGACAAATAATGCTTTTAACGACACCTACCAAACAAATTTAAAATCGTACATGATATATGTGTTCAATAAATATCATCTGTGGAAATTTGTTTTTCTTTTTAATTTGTCAAATAATAATATCTATAAGCCTATAATATAGTTCTCCTATTAATATAAAATAACATCAGTTTCAATAAAAATATATATATATAAAATAACATATGCTAAAAAAATCAGTTTTCCATATACTCAAGATTCAACATTGAATATCCTGAGAAAGGGGAATATGTTTTAAAATCGTGGTAATAATATAGTTTAACCAGAATATTTTAAAAATAGATCTTCTATTTTTAACCTTTTTGTTTAGATTTTGAATTTTATAGGATAGTTTTTTTAATAATCCCAAATTTATATGCGAATATTCCTTAGAATTTTTAAAATGGATGCATTTGTAAAGTTAACTATCCAATAAATAACATTACATGTACATATTTGTCTATTCACACTACATGATTTTATAACAATCATACTTTATATATATACCATTAAAATAAATTTAGTACATGTTACTCTTATTCATTTTTTCATAAATGTTTACATGATCATACTTGATATTTTTGGATTAATATTTAATAATATTTAATTATCTGATAGATGTAGTTATAGTTGATATTTTATGTTATAGTTTCTAACGGGTTTATTTTCTCAAACAAGTAAAATATTTATCAAGTAAAAAATGAATTAAATAAGCATATAGTTTATTAACATAAACTTTTACCAACGGAAAATGAATTTAAAAACAAATTATCATATTTTTTATTTTGAATTACTAAAAGTAAAATTATCATCACATAATTAAATGATCCAATAATAACTTTTTTAGTACTTAGCATCACATAATTTTATTCTTTTGAAGAAGTAATATATATAGAGTTGTTCAAAAAACAAAAACAAAAACAAAAGGAAGTAATAGAATATGAGATATATTGGGTTGTGAAGGCCCAACTGAAGCCCATAAATGAGTCGGCCGGGATGGAACAATAAAAAAATTGCGTGATCGACCAAAATCATCATCGTCTTCAATTCGACGAACACGCTCCGACGATAATATACGATGTTCCGGAAATCGGAGGCACCCTTCGCTGCGATGGCGGCCACCCAGAAACTAGTGGAGAAACACGGTGTAATTCTTTGATCTCTTCCTTTATCTTTAATTAGAATTGAAATCTGGATCTTGTTTGCTGATTATCTGCATCTGCTTAGGTATTCGATATGACAGGCTCTGCGTACGGATTCGGAAAAACCAAATGTACTAAAGATCATCCTTGTCCTGTCTTAGTCACTCTGTATGCAAAGATGGGCCTTCACCGTTACAATTTGCTGCAGGTTCTTTTTTTTCTTTCTTTACATGATCGTTATTTCTCTCTGTTAGATTCAATTATTTTTTTTTAGCTCCAGGGTACAAAGTTTCAGCTCAAACACGTAAAGAAGTACATTCTCACAACGGGTTCTGCTGCTCCCTCTTATTACATGACTTCGGTTGCAATTGACGACACAGCTGGTGGTGGATCTTCTTCGCTTCAAACCTTTCAGACTCAAGTATCTCAAGAAAGTCGCGGCCAATTTATTCTGACTTGCGATATTGCAAGAATTCGAGGTGGTTGCACTAATCGTATATTAGACTACTTAACCGTGTTATTAGTATTTGGTTAATCTGATGTTTAGCTAACCGGTTACAAGGGACACTCTGTACTCATATTTTCACATAGGTTGAATAACAGAAAGTTTGGTACAGATCATCATCTTCTTCCTTTTGCTTGTTTTACACTAACAATTACTGATTTAATCATTTGTATAGGGGAAACAAGGAATGATAAGGAATCGATGATCATTGACATTGACTTGCCTGAGTGGCCAGCAGAGAATCCTTTTGAAAAATATTGCCTGGTAAAAAAGATCACAGACCAAAAAAATTGGTTATGATCGTCATATTATATGTTTTGCTGTTTTGATTAGGTGAAATCAGAGCTGCAAGACAATGATGACTGGATTCGTCTTTATTTGGAACTTGCTGTTGCCATAAATGAACCTAGGCATCATGGTCTCTTTAACTTGGAGATTGTGAAAGTGGCTACAGATGTGGGTGAAGGGATCAATGCCAAAAATGCAACCTTCTACATAAGGTACAATGACTTGTCCAAGGCTGAGGATTCTGATTGCATCGCTATAGTAAGAAGAAGCTTCGACGAGGATACCGGATGCTTCATCCTTGTGGGTAAGAGGCATCAAAGTTCACAACTTATATCAAAGAAGCGTAAGAATGTTGGTGAGGACAAACTGTCTGCGGAGAATAAAAAGATTAATACCGGACTTGGAAATCAAATCTCTTCACCTCTAGCTACCCGTGAGGATGATGAAGCGGCAAATCAGAAAATTGTCAACTAGGCTCGTCGTCCGTACTACTCAAAGCCGTTTGAAAGTTAAATAGCTACTACTGTTAATGCTGGATTAAGTTAATAAGATTGTTAAGTAGACTGGTTTTTGTGTGGGGTTTTACAGTGTTGTGCTTGAATAATTTGTCAAACTTATTAATATGTTGTTCTCTTCTACTTGTTCTTTGTATCAGACAAGAATGCTAGACTCATAGGAAGATAAACTCATAGGAAGATAATTCAGGTCACGGTTTTAGCTCCCATCACAGTAAAACAAATTACAAAGAGACATCCCTTTAGCTCATGGTATGCATGCTAAAGTATATCTATATCAAAACTGCTTCCTTAAAACTAAGATTTAAAACTGAAAGCAAATTTGAAAGCTCGTTTTTTGAGTTACATGGTTCCCCCATAGGACTGCAGAAATTCTTCAAGTTCTTACGAAGTTGTTCTTTCATTAATCAATTATATAACCACTTATAAATTATAACCATGGCGTAGAAAGGCAAGAACTCCTCAAGAGAAGATCGGTCTGACCACAAAGAACGTTAACGCGTGCACTCAATCGCACCTTCACTTTGAGCTGTGTGGCGGTTTCCCACAATGGCCGGTTCGTAGCTGCTGCAGAAGAATGAGATGATTTTATATATAGATTATTATGTGATGTATTTCGACTTGTGATTGGTTTGATTTGGTCTTCTCAGTCTTCGAACCTCTCTTCGGTTTTGATATGGGACTGTGAGAGTTTGGGACTTGTGGCTGAGCTGAAAGGCCATCTTTATGGAGCGCAGTGTCTCTCCTTTTCACCAAATGGTAGGATTCCATCCTTTTTGTTTCTCTTAGTTGTCCTGCGTTTCTGTGATTTGGGCTTTAGGGGGGGGGGGACTACCTGGTGAGTACATATATCTTTGAGACTGGCGTAAAAGCGTCTTATTGGCGAAGGTCAAAGCGAGTTCTACTTGCTCTGACATTACTTCTGTGGCATGGGAAGTTTATTGTTACTTCCGGGAACAAGCATTTGAAGTACTGGACAGTTGGTTCTTTTCATAGGAGCAAAGTAGGATCTCTGGCATTTCATGGAAAGCCAACTGATAATGGTTTCCAGAAAGAAAACTCGTTTGTATCAGTGATATCAGCCAACAGAGTGGAAGTGACGAACGAGCTGAAGAAGTTATGTTAATATACGCTCTTACAGCTCCACATATTTACAGCTGTGAATGTGTTTTTGTACACTCATCTCATCCGAATTAATTATTAAATATATTCTGTTACGTAGGTGTTCTGCTGCTCATGAGTTGTGATATGTTGATCAAAAAATCAGTGGAATAATTACATTCTACACTAGCATTTAGATATGCATAAAATTCATTTACTCTAGTATTCTTATGAGCCTAGCAATAAGTTTAGTTACATTGTATGCGTTGAGTGACTCTAGGTGTGCAGACAACATTATTGTTCGTGTTAGTTTCTGGGACTTTATTTTCCTGTCATAATCTTTGAATGAACTGCATCCAGTAGATTGATAGCATGCGCTTGCAGCGAGGGAGCGATCCAGCTATTTACTCCTGAAACTTTAGAATATGCTGCCACAATACAATTTTCAGATGCTAGAAAGAGCGACCACAGATAAGCTCGGTTAGTATTAAAGAACCTCATAGTAGCAGTATGATGCTTTTACCAATCTTCCTTGTGATTAAGTTGGAATTTTGGCTCCACAGTTGTCATCTATGAGGATCATAGTCTCTATGTTTGGGATGTGAACAAGGTAATTACTAATGTAGTTAATAGTGAAGCTCTTTCTGGCTCCAGAGCTACTTCTGAAGTTTCCTGTTAAAATTTTGACACAACCGCATATGTTGAAACTTTTTTCCTTATTCCAGCCTACAAGGTGCTCTATGATGATATCACATTCTGCCGGGATTCGGGATATAAAAAACCTCTCTTGTGGAAATCTGCACAGTCCAACATCTGCATGTGTAGCTAGAGGATGCTGTGAAGGGGTTTCCTTCACTACATGTTCTGAAGATGGAACCATAAGGTTATGGGATCTTTATCTTCAAATGGATCCGTTACAAGCCAATGGAAGCAGCAATGCCTCAACACAAGGGACTATGCATTTAGGTAATTATCACATATGCTCAGAACTTTGGAAACATAGTAGTGAAGATCTTATTGTATTTGGAATGTTCTGGATATTAGATTGTTTATCCTCTTCGCTTGGTCATTTTCACACATAATGTCCTTATAATGCAGCTAGTGCAGGAATTTTTGAACGAGATCTTGTTGAGACATGTGGTACGACCCGAGCACTAGCAGTAAGTGAAGATGGAAAGTACTTAGCAGCTGGTGACTGTGGAGGGAACCTTCATATATATGATTTGCAAGAATCAGAATATACATGCATGCTTTACGGTAATCTTAGCTTTCAATTTTTTATTGGCTATGTTTATTCAGTGATTAGTATCCAGACATGTTGGCAAACATATTGCAGGATGCTCATGAAGCAGAAATTCAGTCACTATGCTTTAGCTTTCCTGGACTGAAAGATGTTAATTGTGAAAATGCCTCAAGCAGGTGGAAAGGGTGGAGCTATCCACGTTTATGATGTCAAAAGGTGTTAAAACAACAGCTTTAGTATGCTCTTTTGGTTCCCCTATGAGACAGCAGGGTTATACAGAGTAACCAAACCAATCTAGAGCTCAC
>NC_027748.1:41466838-41467395 GCF_000695525.1 Brassica oleracea var. oleracea | reverse complement strand
GTACACGTAATCCCCCACTTTGAACTCTCTGTGTGAGCGGTGAGCATCTGCTGATTGCTTCATGCGATTCTGAGCACGGAGCAAGTGGAACTTTAGCATATTGATGATCTCTTCTCGTTTCTGCATGCTTCTGTCAACAACCGCAGAGGAACTTTCTCCTGGGAGGTAAGGGAGGTGGATTGGTGGTGGTTGGCTGTAGACGATCTCATAGGGGGTACACTTGATGGCAGTGTGGTATGTCGTGTTGTACCACCACTCGGCCAGTGGGAGCCATTTGCTCCAAGATTGAGGAGCTTCAGCAGTCATACAACGCAAGTAGGTCTCCAGTGTCTCGTTGGTTGCTTCTGTTTGACCGTCCGTTTGAGGATGGTATGCAGTGGAGCGTTTGAGATCAACACCTTGGACTCGAAACAGTTCCTTCCACACCTCGCTTAGGAAAGTTGGATCACGATCACTGACTATATCCTTTGGCATGCCGTGGAGCTTGAATATGTTGTCAAGGTACAGCTGAGCGACTTCGATGGCTGTGTAAGGGTGTGATAGCGCCATGAAGTGTG
>NC_027748.1:41452924-41466059 GCF_000695525.1 Brassica oleracea var. oleracea | reverse complement strand
ATGCGTTCCAGGTTTGGACTGCATGAACCACAGCTAACAGCTCTTTCTCGTAGACAGATAAGGCTTGGTGGCGTGGACCCAATGCGTGACTGATGTAGCAGATAGGGTGGTTGTCTTGCATCAAAACCGCGCCGATGCCTGTGTTTGAAGCGTCTGTTTCAACAACGAACGTCTTTTCAAAGTCGGGGAGGGCCAAGACTGGTGCAGTGGTGAGAGCAGTCTTAAGGTCTTTGAATGAGACAGCGGCTTCTTGTTTCCATGTAAAACCATCTTTCTTGAGAAGAGAGGTTAAGGGCCTTGCAATCACACTGTAACTTTTGATGAATCTTCGGTAATAGTTTGCGAGACCAAGGAAGCTGCGGAGTTGCTATATAAGTTATAACCTCACATGAAAATCTATTTGTTATATAAGTTATTCATTTGTTAATAATTATTACCATATTTTTATAGTAATAAAGAATCCTAATTTGAAAAAATAATTAAAGAAAAATTCATCGCAACTGAGGCTTTTTATTTTCTTAGTCTTCTTCTTTTAATCATTTTGCTTTCTTTTAGCATTGATTAAATTGAAGTGAAAGCTATAAATTTGATGGATAATAACTAGAAAAAATTGTTCACAATTTTTTTCTCATTTATAAACGAACAAAATTTCACTCGAAGAAGCATGACTTTGATGAACACTAAATATGGAAGAGTTGAAAAACTTTTCTTTCATACTTCTCTTTTGGTTCTTATTTTTATTTTCAAAATTTCAAGATTTGATTTTAATTATAGATTTGATTATTTCATATGAATGTATAAGCGTTTTTTTTTCTTCTTTTATTTGAAAATATAATATTTTTTTAGTAAATGACTGGATGACAATATGACTCTAAAATTTATATAATATGATCCCAAACTAAATAATTATGTGTTGGTATAAAACCGAATAAACCAAAAACCGACGGTATATAAACCGAACCGAACCGAAGTAAATATAAATTTAGAATGGTAGTTATATTTTACTAACCGAAATACCAAAAAACCAAAAAACCAAAAAAACCGAACCGAAACTGAACCGATATCCGGATTGAACACCCCCGAATATTTACCTTTTTTTTAAGTATACTTGATACTTGATTTGCCCTGAACGATTAATAATATTTTTAGACTTGTACTTGACTTGTCGAAAATGAGTATTTGTTTTTTCGAATACTTGTCCAAAAATATGTTACTTGCAATTTATTTACCTTGTTTGATTACTTGCTACTTACAAGTACTTATGAATTAGTTGGATATATTTCCGAGTTTCTAAGAATTACTTGATAGATAATAATATTCTATCAGAGAGGTTATGAAAGTTTGTTTTGTTACTCGCCTTGGTAAAACTACGAGAGTTATTTCAAATAAATTTTTTGAGCCTAGTATAAAAACGAAGAACGAACAAACTACGTATATTCTGATATGAAAGTATTGTTTACTTGTTACATCAAAAAAAATATGTTTAGGACTTTGGGTTTTATGGTTAGTTATCATTTTTTCAGTCGTAAAACAACTAACGAGTAATATCAAGTCGAGTCGTTAACTTATTTGTGATACTTGTTACTTGCCTTGTACTTGCAAGTATCAAAACTCAACGACTTGATACTTGACTTGACAACGATGAGTACTTGAAAAACGAGGCGAGTACGGGTCAAGTAACGAGTATAGGGTAAGTAACGAGTATTCGTGCCCAGCCCTAGTTTGGACCTAAGTCCGTTTGAGGTAAGACCGGTACGAAACCCCAAAATTTTATATTTTAGTTTAAATATCATCATTTTTGCAATCAAAACTATTATTAATATTGATTTTTTAATATTTTTGATCCAAACTGTAATAAATAAAATATGAAAATTGTTAATGCACATTATTATTTGATCATTACAAGTGTCACATTTTAAATTTTAGAATTGTATTTTTTTCTTTTATGTACAACATGTTTTAAAAAAAAAATACAAAATATGAAACATTTGACCCTGTTTATCATAAATTTTATTCTTTATATATTAGTTTAAGTTTATATTTCATTATTTAAATCTTATTAAATTTGGTTTGTTTATAATATGTTTTAAAAGCATATTGAAAAAATAAAACATTTTTGATAAAAAAAAGAAAAGTTTAAACTTCTTTTATATTTTAAAACAAAAAGTTAAGACTGAGTTTTTATAGGAAATTAAGATGAATTAAAACGATAGAAATGATAATAACAAATCATTTTTTGAAAATCCCGAAAAATCCGAAAAACCCTATAATTATATAAAAGTCGGGTTGGGTTTTAAGTTCTAGACCTAAATTTTTTCGGGATCTGGTTGGACCGGACTCAAATATTTATGGTATTATCGAATTTGGGTCGGACTGGGTCAGGGCAGCCCGAATTGACACCCCTCGTGAGGAGCTATGTTTACTTTCACACCGTTTTTGTTATAGAACCGGTTAATTTCGGTTTACTAATTTGGGTTAGATTATTCCGGTTTACTCCTTTCATTTATGCATTTTTCTGTTTAGAAAACAGTTATTATGTAATCGGTTGGGTATAGTATTCCGGTTTAATACTTTCAGTTATGCATTTCTGTTTAGCAAACAATTATTATGTAATCAGTTTACATATGTAAGGTTTTGTTCATTCTCACCATCATCACCACCTCCGCCTCCGGATAAGACGAGCACAAACAATCTGCATTTTCTGCAGTTCTTTTGTGATGCGATACAAGAGAGTAACAAATGACACCAAGAACTCAGACATGATTTATGAGATTAAAGGGAGATGAAACAAGTAGTGATCCGTTCTTGCTTAATGGAGTGTTTACTCACGAAGCATGCCCTCATGAAACTCTAGAAAACAGGTTTTAAGATTCATGATGCTTCTGGTTTTGATCTATAGCATCACCAGGGGCGGTAGTAGAGCATAAGCTACGGGGGCACGTGCCCCCATCTACTTTTGAAAATTTCTGCTTGATATTTGTACAAGTGCCCCCAATCCAAAAATATGTATAGTGTAAAATTGTGTGTGTGCCCCCAGCTAGTTGTGATCCAGCATCACTGAATGGCATTGAAAATCTAGGGCTGTGAGAAATAAGAAGCATATTTTGTTGCTTGCTAATCAAGCAAATCGTGTGTGGGACCGTGGAGGACTAATAGCTACGTCTGCTCTGACCACGGTTTCAAGAGTTGTGAAGAAGAGAACTTGATTGTCAAAAGAGACGTGTGGAGGAGAGTGTGTTAGTTACTAGAACTACTGATGAGAATTTGCAACCTCCCTGATTATTTTCACTTTGATAATTGGTTATACTATATTTAGCAACAGAATACAACAGTTTCTTACATGCTTGAATTAAGAAAGAAAAAATGGTTACACGAGTTTGCGAAAAAACAGTATTATGAACCTGGTGCAAATGAGTTACAAGGAACGACAACTCGAGCCTTAACAAGATCTACCTTCAGTATCACAAGTTATATCTACAACGTTTGGCGTTACTCTCATAATTACCACCAAAACTAGTTTAAAACTCGTGAAATGCCTGAACACAAATATTCTCATGTAGCTGGCTCGCACAGAAAGTTAGTGACTAATAAAACGCTGCTTGATGGTCCAATCAACTCCTCGGCCTCTTTTGCTTCTGCGGTATGAAGCGGACATTGTGCTTCCCAAGTTCAAATGTCTTCATGCTTCCATCATCTAGAGAAACCGACAATGTGGACGTGTCTCTAATAACGTCTGTTACTGTTCCTTTATTCCTTCAGACAGGAAATGTATTATTAGTTTTTAGACGTTTGATTTGGATACAAAAAAGCAACACAAAACACAAGCGCTTAAAAAGTCAAAGTAGATCAAACTTACCATGAGTTCTGAGATCCTTGGACTTCGACTCTCTTTCCTATTGAATCTTTACCCAACTTTTTCAAAATCCAGTTAGCATCCATCATCTCATCGCTCCTTGAACTATCTTGCTGAGTTTCACCGTCTTCCTCCAAAGAAGCCTTGTCCACTAAACTTGAAGGTCTCTTTCTCTTTGATCTTTGACCCTTTCCAGAACTCAGCTTTTCATCCTCAGATTGCGTTGTAGCCAAAGATGTCTGATCTCCCGAATCAGGTTTCCTGAGTTTAAATTTCAGCAGGGGTCTAGCTTCTTTCTGTAAAGATGGTGAGATGGATGTTTTGTCATCCACATGACTACCTGCGCTTGTTGATGCAGGGAACTGTGTGATCGACCCGAAAGTACCTTTACTTCCTTCAGATTTAGTTTTCCCAAACCTTCCAGATATCTTCAAGGTTCGTACCTCACCAGAAGACTGATCTCTGTCCCTCGAATGAGAAACAACATTGGACTTGGAAGAATCACTGACATTTATTTTCCTCGCGCCAAGATTAATGACCAACTTCTTTGCCTTTACTGATGCCTCCTCGCTATCAGAATCATGAGGCTTAGTACACTTTATTCTCACTATCCTTGATGGCTTTTCTTCATCGGTCACCATAACGTCATCAACCCTCTTGTGTTTCACAATCCTAGGTTCATGCGTTGAGCAAATTCCAGCCACAGAAGAACGAACATCAGATCGTTCATTTATCTGAATCCCAAAACTATCAATTTTAGTACCACTTAGCCTGCTTCTCTGAGATTCCATCCCGTGATGAACTTCAGAATCCTGTTGGGGCTCTGACTTGGCATGATGACCTTTTTTACTAGCATGTTTTCTGTACTCTTTGCTTTTCTTTGGGGATTTATCCACCAGTCCTTTGATAGAAAGCTTCACTGAACGCCCAGACACAGGACCGTTTTCTTCATCATCTGAAAATGGAGAGATCGAAAATATTTCTTCATCTGTTGGCAAACCAGCAGCAGCTCTTAAACTAGCAACCAACTCTGCATCCACCATATCTTTCTTCTTCCAAAGTTCTTGAACTGCATCCTGAAGATCCTTCACCTGAGAACCAAGGCAGAATAAGAAACAGAGGTCACTTATCTAACTAATTAACACACTAGCAAATTGCACTACTCTTTCCCTTCCCATTCCAAAGGAAATCCCTCAGCTCTACGAGCACTACTAACACAAATAAAAAGAAACAGAAGAGTGACCTGAGTGGCTAGGAAGCGAGGGTACTAAAACAGGAACATGCATACCTGATAACACTCCCCACGGCATGTGGCACATTTATATTGTAGGTTCCCATCAGCTTGAAACTGAAGATATTTCTCATCACTGCACGACAGTTTTCAAAAGAAAACAATTAAGATTTAATATAACTGATATACATTTGCTATGCATATTTAAAGTTCTCAAAACAAGTACACAGATGCAACCGCAATAACTATATCTACGGCATATAATGATGAAGAACCTTATTCCGTCGCAATGGCAATGCACCCAGCGCTGACAAAGATCGCAGCATACCATTGGCGTTGATTCTGAATCCCTATACACCTACACAAGATAAGCAACGTGGATGACGCAACATTACTGAGGTACAAATTTAACAAACTGCATGTTTTGGCCAATGGCATCACAAACTATACAATAAAGATCAAGATAGTGGTAAGACGCATTTTGCTTTACAAATACCTTCAAGCATAGAGGGCAATAATTTCCTTTCACAAACAATCTGCCACAGGCATCACAGCAAGTATATGATAAAAACCACCTGTTACATAAAAAAAAAAAAAAAAAGAGAGAGAATAAATGGTCAATGAAAATTTTAAAGCTAAATCCTTCTGAACTTCCTTAACTCGCCTTGTTCTGGTCACTTCTACAACTAACCTATCCTACAAGGGACTAAGAATGTATACCTGACACTAAGGCCGTTTCCAGGGACGGTAGAATCACAGCTGTGGCATCTTGTATGCTTCGGGCACAAATATGGCCCAGAACTTACATTCTGTACGGTCCAGAAAACATACATCAGCCAATTTACTTTTAAGCTCATAGATAATATGGCATGAACAAACTATATGTAAGGCACCTTGTGTGGAGGATGTTGGCAATAACAATGGTAAGCGGCATCACACCTTTTGCAGAACACAAACTTGTTAGGATCTCCTGTTCTACGACAAACCTAAATAATACGACGACTCTGAAGTTAGTCAAACATTCCGAGATATTGGCACAGCATAGAAAAATCCAAATTCAACAGACCTCACAAACACGGCACGAGGGACAACTCCATGAACTCCAATGAAACAAATCTGCAAACTTACAGCCAATTAGACTTCAAAAGCCTTACCAAGCCGCCAGAGAAAGTAGGATAACAACAACGTACCTCTATGTTGAGCCCAAGACTTTACACAATTCTTATGGTACTTCTTCCCACAGGTTTTACAAGAAAGCATCCTCCTCGCTCTCTCGCTTCCATGACTTTCCCCCAAGAAACACATTCTACACATCACATTCACGCCACACTGAGCTAACTCCTCGTCGTTTGAGGAAAGCTGTACAAACAAACAAACAAAATCGATTCTCCCTATCATCATCATCATCATCATCATCATCATCATCACAACAAACACTAGTCAATGCAATAGGTAACGAAGGGATTACCTCATTAACACCAGATTCGAACCTCCTAGCGTAATCCTCGGCGGCTTCAACCGTAACGGCGGCTTGTCTCTGTAGAGAAACGCGCTTCCTCTGCGCCGAAGCCTCCTCCGCCGCCGCCGCTTCATCAACGCCGCCATCTCCAATCGAATCCTTACGAACCTTCGGAGCCCTAACCTGAACCGTAACGACCTCGGAAGAGCCCCAAGGATCGATCAGAGAATCCTCCACTCGGCGAACGCCTCTCAGAAAGTCCTCTTTCGCATCGGCGACACGGAGATCGCGAGGGAACCCTAGGGAGCAGAAGCAGATCCGACGGCTGCGATGAAGGACGAGAGATTAATATCGATCGAGAGAGCGAAGGAGAGAGATAGTGAAGCGTTAGAGAGATAACATACCAAGTGATTGGGCAAGCTACGTGAAAGGCCATTTATCCCCCACACACACACACACCCACACCCGAACAATTATTCCTCCCCCAAGATTTTGATTTTTAGAGATCGCTTCGCTCTTATTTTTATTTTTATTTTTTATTTCTTATAAAAAAAAGAAATTAATACTATTAACTTAGGATCGATAATAAATATAATTATTATTAATCAGTTAATTAGTAGTTTTGTGTAGAGAGAGGGTAGAGAAGAGAAGGTCGTCTCTTTTGTGAGTTCTGAGATTGTTTTGGACTCTTTGGAGGCAGTAGAGATGCCTTCTCATCTTACAGCTTAATCAAACGGTGTTTTAATGATACAGGCCATAAGATTTTTTTCTCCAATCATAATCCTCCACGTCAGCTCCTAAATCTGTTTCTCCTCCACGACAATTTTGGAATTTTTAGTTAAAAACAAAAATTTTACCCTAAAGGCCTAAACTTTTCTAAAAGGGGAGATTGAATTTAATAGTGGTAGAGCCCAATAATCTTTGGGGAGATGATGATTGTTGAAGAACACATGTATGGGCTTTTCATCTCTTTCAAATCAGGCTTTTAGCCTCCTTCCTCTTGGGCTTTTATTTATTGAGAGAGAGTAGTTTCGTGGTTCTTGCTTCATCTCTGTTCAAGTGCATGTGTGTTTTTGCTTTCTAAGTTGAATGGCTAGAGTTTAGCTAAGTTTGATTGACGGTTCGTTATTTAGCTCAGTAAAACGTATTGATCTAGTTTCTTGGATGCACATGCGTACTACGTTAAGGAGCCGTCTCAAAATGCGACAGATCATTATCAAAGGGAAAATCTGCTTAATTAATATACAAGTTATTTTGTATTGAACTATCTGGTGCCTCGAATTGTATTATGGAAATCATGCCTCAACCTGTCGACGAATGACTCTCCGACCGTCCATGGCTAATGGGCCACCCACGCTCACTCTCTCGGTCCGTGGACCCCATCCTATCTGACGAGTGGTGCATTAATTTTTCCAAGGCCCGAAAATTATGTTTACTGACCCTACAATCACCACATGACATTTCTCCGTGCTTTGGCTTCACACGGCATCGCAAATCATTTCTCGATATATCATCCATACTTTCAGTACTATAACCCAAACACGCTTAACTATGAGTTCTAAACGGATGTGTGTCGGAAAAGGTAAGTTAACTTTAGTAAAATAGATAGCCAAATTAATATTCTTAAGTATTTCCACATATCACAATTCAGGATGTTACAATTCACCCTCTCTCAAAGAATGCAACGTCCTCGTTGCGTCCCACGACAGGTCTCAAGACGCCTCTCGGGTTAGAACCGAGACGGCTACCCTGGCTCTGATGGCACTTATAACGCCCCGACCGTCCACGGTTAATGGGCCACCCACGTCCGCTCTCTCGGCCCGTAGGCCCCGTGCTTCATCCCGTCTGACAGGTGGTGCGTTAATTTTTCCAAGGCCTGAAAGTCATGTTTACTGATCATGTAATCACCACATGATTTTTTCCTGTGCTTTGGCATCACTCGCACGAACTATCATTTCACTGCTCCAGCCCAAGCACACTTAACTCTAGAATTTTAAACGGATGTGTATCGGAAAAGGTAAATCAACTTTGACGGATGTTACACCAACACTTCTCTTGCATAACACATTAACCCTTAGGACATAAGTGTTTTTGAATCTCCTAATTTGAGCCCTCTGATACTAAAGTTTGGGTCTTTTTAGAAACAAAGCATCTTCAAACTACTACTTTATTTTTTCTGACTGAAAATTTACTAAAATAATATTTTATATAACCTAGCTACTACCCATCTGTTTTTTTTTAATTGTTTTAGGTTTATATTCCCAAGCAAAGCACATGCATGCATAATAATAATATCTAGTTGTATTTTTTACTAAATTGTAGAACTGTATCTATTGAGTGATTGCCTTTAGTATTCGTAAAACTGTAGAAAGAAAAGATTAAACCATTTTCGAATCCAGTAACTGCATCATGAAGCAAACAAGGCCGCACATGGATATAAGGAAGGCATAGATAGATTGTGTGGATATCAGATCATATCAGTATCTCAACAGATGAAAAATGGGGAGGGACCCCACTCAAACTTAATTTGGTGACGTATATCACATGCGTTCGCTGACTATTAACATAACCTATTGCACATGCACTCTGATTTTCTTGCCCCTTATGTATGGAATTGGGATATATTCATTTAAAACGCCAATTATTCTTGGAACCAGCCAGAGCCAGAAAATTGCCAACACCTTCTCTCTCGGCTCCATAATTACCGTTACATCTGCCGCAAATCCCGTTACGAATATTCAAAAACCCCATCTACAATTTTTATACGATCTTTCCAAACAATAATACTTTCTCATTCACATTTTGTAAACACAAGTAAGAAAAGTTTTAGTACTGTATTAGGTAAAGTTCATACTAAAGTGCATGCGCTCGTTACTGTTATAGCTCTGTCATCGACTTGGAGTTATTTGATTTGACCCGCCTTAAAAAATGATCTTTAATATTGCTAAGAAAGGAAACCTATGTTAACTCTTTTTTTTTTCTAAGCCTACGTATCTAGTAGTAAACTTAACATGTGTGAAAAGTTGTGAAGCAGGGCACAAGTGCCAATACGAAATAAGAGAGCATGAATTAAGGAGAAAGTCGGTTTCAGCTCAGCAAGACAGGCAGACAAAATACATCAGTGGGGTCCAGTTCCGTTACCTCTTTCTACGTGCTTTCCTCTGTCTCTCTCTTCCACGACTCGCTTTTTTCTTGTATAAAATAGCAGCATCTCGAGATCGTCTTCTTCTCACAATCTCAACTTCGACCCTCTCTCTCCTCCTCTTCTCCTGAAGCTCCTCACTCACTTTTATCCGAGTAAAAGAGAAAATGGCTGTGCCTAAAGCCATTGTTCTACCTCTCTTACTAGTCTTATGTGGTGCTGCTCTTGGAGCTTCTGCTTATGAAGGTAAGTTACGCACTCTCTCTGTCTCTGGATTTGGAACATAGGTCTACTCTGTTCAGTACCGGTGTTGAGCATAGGCGGGTGGATGTATTTGCTTATATATAGCTCCCAAAATATTTAACTGAGAAAAAAATTATTTACATATATATTCCAAAATTTGTAAAAAACACAAATTTTTTATAAATTTTTTTCCCTTTTTACTCCAAAAAGAAAACTCCTTTCGTCTGTTTGCAAAACTAAGATTTTTTAAATTTATTTTTTGTTGCAAAATGATAGATTTTCTAGAAAATGTTGATAAGTTGTATATTTCTAAAAAACATTAGTTAGTTATTGAGTAAAGTAAACAATAAATTTAATTGTAAATATTTATTATATTTTTAATATTGGTGGATATTGTAGAAATTTTTTAGCTGGAACAGAGGGAGTATTAAGGTGATGATTGTTTGTAGTTTTTGGATTAGTTTTTGGTTTTTGTTTTTCCAAAAACCATTTTGCAACCAATCAAGATTTTAAAAGAATAGATTCCCTAAAATGTAGGGAAACTAGTTTTTGCAAATAACTGTTTTTTTAACACAAAAACCAGAAGCCAAGTTTTCATAATTTTTTTTCTTATCCTACAGTGGGTTTCCAATTTTTTTTTTTAATTATTTTTATTTTATTTATATTTTAATATAAGAAAAAAGCAAAAATGATAATTACTGTAAACAAAAAAGATTTAGTAAGATTCATTTTCTTACTATTGGTACTATTTATTAAAATTCGTGATATAGTCTTTTATTAATTTTTTTTAAACAAGAAATAAACTTCTAAATTACTTTTTTTTTAATATCAGACCAAAAAATCATTAATCAAATTTTTGAGAAACCAAAAGGATAATTTTTTATTTATAATATTTGATTTATAAAATATTTTAAAAATATAACTATTTTTTAACTTTTTAATTAGTTTAAATTTTATTTTGTATATTTAAATAAACTAGCTATTGATATTTTTATTTATAATATTTGATTTATAAAATATTTTTAAAATATAACTGTTTTTCTAACTTTTTAATTATGTCTTTTCATTTTAAACTGCATTAATTATGTTGTCATATATATATATCAGAATTGTGGTTCATCTATGTAGCTCACATTATTTTCTCTTATAAAATAAATTTATTTTTTGAGTCGTAATATTTTGTATTATTTGTTGTTCATAGTAAGTAATATTTTACTATTAATTTTTATTTCAACTCAAACAAAAATAATCATTCAAGTTTTCTAACAACTAAAACTAAATATTTTACTATTTTATAAAAACAAAAACCAAAAGTTAGAAACCAAAATCACCATTCGTGTTTTTTCAGAAACTAAAATCTACTGCAAAATCAAAAACCAGAAACTAAAAACCAAAATCTAAAAACCAAAAACCAAAAAACAAAATCTAAAAACCATCCAAACAATCATCACCTAAATTGTCTATAGCACACACTCTCTTCTTACTCTAAATCAAGATTTTATGTTTTTGAAGTATAAGATTATATGTGTCATCTGAGATTTCTTTTCTGTTTATGTCTTCAGGATACCTTCGTAATGGAAACTTCGAGGAGTCACCAAAGAAATCCGACATGAAAAAGACAGTCCTAATCGGCAAAACCGCCTTACCCGAATGGGAAACCACCGGTTTCGTCGAGTACATCTCCGGTGGACCTCAACCGGGAGGCATGTTCTTCCCCGTTGCTCACGGTGTCCACGCCGTGAGGCTCGGAAACGAAGCAACGATCTCCCAGAAGCTAAAAGTAAAGCCAGGCTCTCTCTACTCACTCACCTTCGGTGCATCAAGAACTTGCGCACAAGAAGAGGTGCTTCGCGTCTCCGTCCCTCCTCAGACCGGTGACTTACCTCTTCAGACACTCTACAGCAGCTTCGGAGGTGATGTCTACGCGTGGGCTTTCGTCCCTAAGACTACTGAGGTTACGGTGACTTTCCATAACCCTGGAGTTCAAGAAGACCCTGCTTGTGGTCCCTTGTTGGACGCTGTGGCCATTAAAGAGCTTGTTCATCCAGAGTACACCGAAGGTAACTTGGTGAAGAACGGAGGGTTCGAAGAAGGTCCTCACCGTCTTGTGAACTCAACGCAAGGAGTGCTTCTCCCACCTAAACAAGATGATGTTACATCCCCTTTACCTGGATGGATCATAGAGTCTCTCAAGGCAGTGAAGTTCATAGACTCCAAGAACTTCAATGTTCCCTTTGGACAAGCTGCGATAGAGCTTGTGGCAGGGAAAGAAAGTGCTATTGCGCAAGTTATTAGGACTTCACCAGGTCAAACCTATAGCCTCTCCTTTGTTGTTGGAGATGCTAAAAACGATTGTCATGGTTCCATGATGGTTGAAGCTTTTGCGGCTAGAGATACGTTGAAAATGACACACACTTCAGTTGGTGGAGGACATGTTAAGACAGCGAGTTTCAAGTTCAAGGCGCTTGAGGCGAGAACGAGGATTACTTTCTTCAGTGGTGTTTACCATACCAAGAAAAACGATATTGGATCTCTATGTGGACCTGTCATTGATCAGATTGTGGTTTCTCATGTCGCTTAGACTGATTGTAAGCTTTATGACCACTGCATCTTGTGTTCTTACTGTTGGACTTGGTTCTTTGCTTTCTATGTCTTGCACTCGCTCCTTGTGGCTTTAAGTTATAGCTTTCAAGTTAATTATTGATATATACTAGGAGTTAATCCGCGTGACTATTTTGATTTTTAAATGTTAACTATATAGTTATTCATTTGAACGTTGTATTCTGAACAACGACAAAATTCTAAATTGTATGTTTGTGTGAATAGTAATTTCTTTAAAGAAAAACAGAAAACTATACATTTTTCATATAGATGTTTCATATAGTTTTCCATTTTTTATATTATATATTTACTTATTATTTAAATTTTCTTAATTTGTAGGGCAACTCTTTCAAATAGTCGTTTTTCAAATAGTCGTTTTTAAGTTTTTGTCACAAAATAGTCATCAATAAGGAAATGACCAAAATAACCCATTTTATTTTGAAAATTTTAATATTTCTTTTTTATTTTTCAAACTTTGAAATCATATCCACAAAACTCCACCCCATAACTCTAAACTCTAAATCTAGTTTATTTAACCTTATAGCATAGATGTATTTTAACTCTTTAATAAATGTTTAATTCAGATAAATGTTTAATTTAGTTTTT
>NC_027748.1:41451698-41452460 GCF_000695525.1 Brassica oleracea var. oleracea | reverse complement strand
TTTTTTTTTACATCAATCATCTACAAACTCATGTTGACTCTGTAAACCAAACCGGTAACTCTGTCCATGTGAACGACGAAAGATGGTTGTTTCCTAGCACTGCGTGCTAAGGTATCCGCCTTTTAATTTTCTGTCTGAGGTACAAGAACGATCTCTGAGTTTAGAAAGCTTCTTTTCAGCAGTTTAATGTCTTCCTGATAATTTTCAAACGCTGGTCATTCTTCTAGTTCCGAAGCCATCTTTATCAATTGAGAACAATCTGTCGCAAATATGACCTGAAATTACTGTAAATTCCTCATGCATTCCATTGCCCATATTAGCGCTTCTACCTCCGAATGAAGAAGTGAAAGACTTGGCCGGACATTCCGTGCCCCTAGCAATCCATCAAAACCCGCTAAAGTGATGTATCAGCCTTGTCCTAAGAATTGTTCCTTATCTTTCCATGAGCAATCTATGAAACACCATTTTCCTGGTATTGTTGGTACAATTCTTTCATGTACTTGATTTCCAACCCTCTAATTATTTGTTACATGTGCCTACGCCCAAAGTGTTGATTCTAATTCTGGTAGTTTAAGCGTATCTCTTAGATCAACATCCAAATTGCTAAAAACTTTGTTGTTTCGACATTTCTAAATATACCATAATATCCACGCAAATTGGTGATCCTCCTTTTTTGGATTAACTCTCCAAAAAGATGATCCATATTTTTATGTCTTATAGTCTATATTTACTAATTATTTATTTTACTATACATTTTTCAGA
>NC_027748.1:41450453-41451538 GCF_000695525.1 Brassica oleracea var. oleracea | reverse complement strand
TTAGTTATTATTTTATAGATGTTTAATTTAGTTTTTCATTTTTCAATTGTGTATTTACTTATTCTAATTTTTTTTGTTTTTATATCAAATGATTATATTATGATAGATGTTTAATGTAATATTTCTATTTATTATATTGTATATCTACTTATTATTTATTTTTCCTTATATTGTATATTTACTTATTATTGTTTAATACAATATTTTTATTTCTTATATTGTTTATTTACTTATTATATATTTTTTCTTATATTGCAAATTTACTTATTATTTTTTTTCTATTTTTTAAATAATAATACCACGTGTCATCTTTCGGGAGAATTTTTTTCGCTGATGTGGACGCTCTATGGAGCCTCAAAAGGTTCATTTTATTAGTATAATATACTTTGTACGTCTCCTAAATAATCAAACTCAAGAAATATATAAGCTTGAATCCACACAATACACTCTTAGTGCTCTGTTTCTGTTTCTGAAACTCACCAAAAAGATGCAGTTACACTAAAGGGAACGATGTTAATTATTCAAAAAAAAAAAAAAAAAAAAAAAGGGAACGATGGTAGCTATTTGCAACATGAAAAAACAAGTCCGTCGAATTCATGCATAAATGAAAAATACCTCAAAAACATTATAATGGACTAAGCGCATAGAATCATATAAAGACCTTATTGATAGAATCATATAAAGACCTTTTTTTCTTATACTATAAATTTACTTATTCTAATTTTCTTGTTTTTATATCAAATGATAATATTATGATAGATGTTTAATGTGATAAAAAAATATTATCTTATATTCTATGCTTATTTTTCTTATATTGTATATTTACTTACAAAAATATTTGAAAATAATAAAATGTTAAACTATACATTTTCAGATAGACTTTTAATGTAGTTTTTTTATTTCTTATATTGTATATTTATTTATCTAATTGTTTTGTTTTATATCAAATCATAATATTAAGATTGATGTTTAATGTAATATTTCTATTTCTTATATTATATATTTACTTATTATTTAGATTATTATATATTTTCAGATAAAGGTTTAATGTATTTTTTGTATTTTTATATTGTATATTTACTTAT
>NC_027748.1:41442307-41450143 GCF_000695525.1 Brassica oleracea var. oleracea | reverse complement strand
TTAGTTATTATTTTATAGATGTTTAATTTAGTTTTTCATTTTTCAATTGTGTATTTACTTATTCTAATTTTTTTTTGTTTTTATATCAAATGATTATATTATGATAGATGTTTAATATAATATTTCTATTTATTATATTGTATATCTACTTATTATTTATTTTTCCTTATATTGTATATTTACTTATTATTGTTTAATACAATGTTTTTATTTCTTATATTGTTTATTTACTTATTATATATTTTTTCTTATATTGCAAATTTACTTTTTATTTTTTTCTATTTTTTAAATAATAATGCCACGTGTCATCTTTCGGGAGAATTTTTTTCGCTGATGTGGACGCTCTATGGAGCCTCAAAATGTTCCTTTTATTAGTATAGATTGTGATACGAGAAGTTTCGAGTTAAATATAGAATAATAAAAACTTATAATCAAAAACTTAAAATCTAGAGCTAAAACATAATATTAATTTTGAAATAATTAATTGTGCTCCCAAACCTGTGAGCTACTAAATAAAGCGAATATTTAATTTAAAATGAAAATTTGAAATCTCCCCCCATAAAAGTTTTAAACTCAAGTAGTAGTTGAAAACTTTAGAAAACACTTGCTAAACATATATAGATAACTAAAAGTGCAGTCAAACTTCCTTGAAGATGTATAACTTCTAATTGGTTAGACTGAGTTTTCAAATTTGATATTGCTCATAACCTTTTCAGTTTTTATATAGTTTTATATATACTAGTGTTAGTAAATTTAAAGAAGCAAATTCAACAACTTTGAAGCACCTAGATGACAAAACTTTTCAATAAAGAAGATGTCTACCCAACCAGGGCTCCTTATGGGGTATTCCGATAATGCATAAAGAGATAAACGTTTTATCCAATTATTTATCTACAGCTGTGAAGATAACAATACAGACTCTGTTTTTCAAACAAAATGCAAAAACTCAAGAAACAGAAACCAAAATTAAGAAAGACAGACAAAGATGCAACTCATTATAATTATAAACTAATTAAGTCTTAGGAAGATGAAGGGGATCGTCCACGCAAGAATATCCACGGTCCGGTTCCTGTTGCTATCCTGCACAATTTAATTTAACACGAGTCATGTGTCGTCTACTATAATGTGTGGATACATTTACTTCAGACCCAATAAAAATACCTGGCAATTCCAGTAACGGTTCGGAGACCCATATAGATCGTAAGGGCTATCCATATTCCTAGAAAACCATAGAACTTTGCCATGTATATTATTGCTGCAATGGTTATGGCCGCAACTCCTACCTGATTTATCATAATTAATTATCGAAAGAGTCAAATTTTAATTAAAACATGCGAAAAAGAAGAATCATTCTGAAAACTTATTAAGTAATGAATGAAAATGATGTATGTACCATGGAGTATGCCGTGTAAGCAAAATCAGATGCTCCAAAATTGACTCCGTCCAGCACAAAAGCAAGTGAGTTTATTGGCTGTGTTGCTGCTACAAACTGATGTCCCCCACACATATAATGTATAACCTCTTATTAGTCATTATTACTACTTATATCATCGTTAATTAATAATTCGAATTAAACCGGTAGGCCATCTGATTTCTATTTTTGTTTTTTTTTCTAGAAGAAATTTAAAATAGAAGAGAACTTTTTTCCAATGTGTTCTTCTAGTCTCTGTTTTCCCTCTAATCAATACATTTTCTCAACTAAAATATGATATATTTTTATAGTATTTATTAGTATTGCTTAATGGTATTATTAGTACCGGTATTCCAATGGCTATGAGGTGAATAACGGCAGCATCCTTGGAGAATACTCCAGCACCAAAGTATAGACCCAATCCAACAAAAACAGACAGTCCAAGTCCTAACACAAAACCCATCTGCATGTCCACAATTCATATGTTATAGTTACCAAAAATAATAATATTTGAGAAAAACATGTATCCCTAGGGATTAGCAGTGTTTCAGGAAAGAGGATATCGAGGCATAACCTGTAGAACACGCGATGTAGCAGCAGTCACTTTGTTGTAGTCTTTCTCCGCAAAGGAACAAGCCAGAATGGCCTGCAAGAAAGTAAAATGGAGTGATAAGCAACTTGATCAAACCAAATTATATATTAAATGCAAACATGATAAATTAAATGATAATAGATTATACTTGACCGGCAACGGCAAGACCATCGGCGAGGAGAGAAGTAGTTAACCAGACTTGTAAGCATATTTGAAAAGCAGCCATGGGTGTTGTTCCCAGACGAGCCATCACTGCTGCTGCTAATGTCTGACAAAACGTTACAGCTACGGTCCTCGCCAGCAATAATCCCCCTTTCATTTGTGTGTGCACAATATTACATCTTGTTAGAATGATATACATGAAAGAACGATGTTCTCACAATAATTTAGAATTTTTTTTGCAAAAAATAAACTTTGATTATTGTGAGAAAAACAACTTTAATAAATAATGAATATGTGTTCCTACCACTTTTAAGGAATTTTCCGAACTGTAATTCTCCGAAGTTTGGTGGCATCAAATTAACTTTACTCGCGAGGCGGATGAACAATATTAGAGTCATGAAGTACCTTCACAAAAAGAAACCTTGGTTTTATATCCTTTTGTTCTTTTATTTTAAAACTCCGACCAGAATCTAAAATCTAGAGTAACTCCCAAAAAAAAAAATGCGACTAGTGGGAGTCGATTCAAGCAAGTTTTGGGGTTTACTAGTTTTAATTTCACCTTTTTAAAAATATTTAATATTATAAATCAAACCCGGAATCAAGTTTCTGTTACAAGTCTAACTCGAACAAAAGCACCCAAATAAAAAAAAATTCCAATCTAGTTTCGGTTAATTTCACATTTTACGTGTGTGAAAAAAGTTTTGAGCGATCTCTTACTGAGAAATGACATGAGCAATGGCCGCACCGCTGACGCCAAGGTGAAGCACAAAGATGAAAATTGGGTCGAGAATGATATTGATAACATCTGCCACAACTGTTTCATGCATCACGATGATAAGTACTAGACTCATGAATGATGTCTAATATGTTATACTAAGATGATAAAATGTAACTTACCAGTAGCATATAGAGGAGTTTTGGTGTCCTTGAAGCCACGAAAAATGCCTTGCATTGAAAGTGATAGAAGCAATGCAGGAGAACCTAATGATCGTATGGTCAAGTACTTGTGCGCTGGTGATAACACTGCTGAATTCTGATCATCGATAGTCAACTCAAATTGGTCAAACATTTTGTCTATCCAATTTTATGTGCATGTCTATTTATTTTTATAATCTTATACCGGTTTCACTCCCATGACGCCTAGAAGCACCTTCGAGCTGAAAATCAAGGCAATGGCTTGCACAAGGCCTAGGATTAACCCTATGATCATGGCCGTTGATGCCGATTTGATATTCTTCTTTCCTTTCTTTTTTGCTTTGTTTCCGCTGCTTGGCTTTGTATCCGAAGCTAGTCACACAATAACGGAAAAAATTAGACCGTGACCAAAAAAAGGGAAAAAATTAGAAACCTTATCACTCTCTGTTCACGAAAGTAAGATTTTTTAAAGTGTTCACGCTTATTAAGAATTCAATAAATGTTTATAATTTAATTTTCTTTTACTTTATTATACACTTTCCAATAACTTTACACCAATAAAATATAATCAATTCAAATATTTTCATTTAGTGTTTCTTAAAATTATAAAAAAGTAACTTAAACATATATAAAATCTATCTTTGTGGAACAAGTAAAAAATCTAAAACATCTTACTTTCGGGAACGGATGGAGTATTACTATATCCACACAAAATTAAAGTCTCCTAAAATAAATTATATAGCACTATTTTCTATGAAGATAAATAGGATTCAAATATTGAATTTATTGAGGAACCTTGCATTTAACTTTCATTTGATGAATATGTAGAATGCGAGTTTAACTTCGCTTAGATATTGTGCTATATGATGATAATGCTAATGGGAAAATAGATTGTTAACCTTTTTAAAAACATTTTTTAGTTTTTCAAAAGTGTTTTAAAGAAGTGTAAACCAAAAGAAAAAAAAAAGTGTGAACCAAAAGGTGTAAACATAAAGGTCAAGCACAAACCGAAATATACGCTAACAAAAAATCTACACCCTTATAATTTTAGAAATGGTATAATTTGGCCATATTGGAGAATTTACCTGGCGTTTGCTGCGGCTGGCTCGTGTTGTTACTTGCCGGTGACACAACACCTTTTTCCAAGGAATCTTGAACAGCTGAAGTATTTGCATGAGCAATGGCTTTGTTTGCTTCGTCTTCTTTCATCTTCTCCATCGTGTCTTCCTCAGCGACAAAGGAAGTTGTGACGCTCACAACTGGGAATATCGTGATTCTAGAAGCTTGATTGAATATCGCAATGGATACTCCAAGCGCTGCTAGCTCAACCGCTCCTAAACGTCCAATATAAGCGGTGTCGATCAGAGACGCTATTGGATCAGCAGCAAAAGCCAGAGCCGCCGGAAACGCCATGCTTAGTATCTCTCGCCCAATGGCATCCATACTGAATACATGTCTGCCATTATAGATATAAATAAACGTTATAGCTCATTCCCTTTTAATATTATTCTTCACCAGTTCATATCAACAACCTTACTTTAAATCTTTGAAGATAACAAGAAATGGGAACGGCTTGATCAAACTGGTTGGAACCGAAGTAAGATCACCAGCTTCCGTCATCGATCCTCTCCAAAGAAACGGTCACTGTGTTTAATTTGTCGTGTCTGAAAATATCATAAGTGTTTCGAAGAATCGAATAAGCAATGCGAACGTTTATACTAGTGACTTTGTACAAATGTATCTATTTATAGACACGTAATGAGCATGCATGTATTTAGTATTTAATTTGAAAAAGTGTTTTGATTTCTTTCTTCTGTTTTCTTTCTGTAGCAAAAGTTTCGTTGGAAAAAGTCTCCTTACCTAACGTGTTCATGCTCACTATTTACGTCCAAACTATATAGAGACAACAAATATTATTTTTATTCAAGGTAAAAATGTACAAAATCAACATCGTATTTAATAATTCTTATAGAAATTTTCGGATTGCCCTTCTTAAATATATCTTTCTATATTTATTATATGAAAGTATGGTCCTCATGAAATATAATTTGTGAAAGGATTATAATCACTTTTCATTGAAAGATTTCTTGCTTGTATTTATCATAGTAGGATAGAGTTTTGACTTCTCCCTTATCACCATTTAGTTTTGATGTATTTCACTAAAAGTGAACTAAATTTCACTAGTTGCCAAAAATATATATTTTTTTTGTTTAACCAGGTGTTAGTTTTGCGGTGCACCACCTAGGCCCGGTGCCAGCCTTTGTCTATACCTTTTTACGGGTCCTGGACACGCCTCGTCTTCCACGCGAGTCGAACAGCCGACCTCCCCTCCCCAAGGAGATAGTACCACTGGACTACGAGGTCCTGGGTGGTTGCCAAAAATATTGCTTTATCATTAAATAGCAATTAATAATCTGAGATTTTCCTTTTTTTTCTCGACGGTTAGAAAAAATTGCAAGTGTTTTTGTGTTTGTTAAAACAGTTTTTAATACTAGTATTAGTTAAAGGAATGCGATAGTCAAAGAAAATATAAAAGTTGGCGACACAGCCAACACAGGTGATTTGTATATAGTGCGTGTCGTGTATGTAATTGTTCCGTAAGATAAGGCCATCTTTCCCTAAGCATCCACGTCTATTTCGTTACCAACAATACCACTTCTCTCGTTCATTTTTTTTCTTCCAAATTGAAACATATGGTAATATAATTATTAATTATGATTGATTAAATTATCATTTTAATTAATTCATGAAGTAATTGGCTATTCGATTGGGTAATATGCGTCAATAATCAACTGTATGCATACATATTAATAGAAAAAAATAATAAATGAATTAAGTTTTGTTTACTTATACGCTTCTGCATTAACTGTTAATTAACACCATGCATTAACAAGTACTAAAGAAGAAGAAGAGTATATTAACGTCTAACATTGGGCATCGTATCGTGGTCATATGATTTACTAAATGATTTGAAGATGTCAACTAGATTATACTAAAAAATCTTTATACAAAATAAAAAGGAGAAAGTAGATATTGACAACCAACCGATTTTCTACCAGATGTATGAATTTATAAAATTAGCACATATTGTATATATAGTATATATTCTTTCTCAGAATCATAATCAACCATAACAAGACACATGAAAATGAGCTTATTATGTTGAAAAGTATACAATTTTGGGATAGGTAACATATATGCTATACTAAGAATCAATTAACGAACTTAACTATGAGATATATGGAGGAAAAATATCTTTACCCCAGTTACAAAAAAAATCTTTACCTGTATGAGTCAACGCTTGTTTAAGTAATCACGTACTTGAGATGAGTAGTGACACAAGTAAGTGTTCGGGAGAGTTTAAAGGGGACAATTACTAGGCGTGTGCCAGAAGTAGTACTTGGCTACAATTTAATAAGTGTATGCCAACACTTGGCTCCAATTTATACACAAATTCCATTCATATTCCCTTTCTCATTTTTGTTCATTTGTTCTCCACACTATGGTTTATTTATAAAGTAATGCAATCCTACTTTTTTTTTACTTTATGTATATTATTTTTTGTTAAAAGTTGGGTGATATATTACTACTTAATTTTGCAGCTTTTCAAGGCGTGTGTATAGCACATACCACATCAATATCCACAATTTCTTACAAGATACAAATTCATATAATAAGTTCGTAATTATATGCATGTAAATTTTCGGAATTGCTAATATTTGCACCGTTCTGACTACACGGGATATGATACAGTCCAAGCCTAACCAATATTTTTGCTGAAGTTTCGTCTCTTGTCCCCAATACCATTAAGATAAAGTTAAACCGATGCCATGATATTCAAATCATGTTCCATACTGATTTAGTTCTAAGCGTCATTGCTTTTAACCGTATCTTCAAATAATTAGCTGACAATTCATCGATTAATAGGTATGAATACGAAATATTCGATTTGAGTATGAAACCAAAACCATTTAGTGAACAGAAAACGTATGAGAGACGTGACGTAGTCGCTGAAGTCACAATCAACGAAACATTTTATGCAACAAGAGTGGGCTACGTAGGATTCCCAATTAAAATGCAACAAATGATCACTTAGTTTAACATTCATTTCTCTTTTCTTTCGCATTTGTTAATACTTAATACAGTTGTATATATATTTGGATTGTTATGCGCCCTCACCTTACCTAATATTTTTTCCAACACGATAACCATTGAAGTATATAAAGTTGATACCTCACGTTCCTTATCATCTACTATAAGCTGCCCTATGTTTAACCACTACAAGAAAACATATTTTTTACTAGGGCAGTATTCGTTGTAAATTCGTCGTAAACGGTGTGTTACGACGAATTAACGTCGAAAGACGTTTCGTTGTTAAACGTCCGTCGTAACGGAGGTTTCGTCGTAAACGACTCGTTACGTTTACGACGAAATATATTCCTCGTAAAGCGCATGGAAATGATTCGTCGTAAATGACACGTAAGCTTTCGTCGTAAAGCCCACGTAATTAAAACGATGTAAAGCACACGTAAATACATTCGTTGTAAATCACTCGTAAACATTTCGATGTAAAACCCTCGTAAATGTTTCGATGTTAATCACTCGTAAACATTCGATGTAAACTCCATGTAATGTTTACGAGGAGTTTACATCGTTTCTTATTATATTATTATTAATTAGTATATAATAAATTTTAATTTATATTTAATATTCAGAATTTAAAATAATTTAAATTTTAAAACGAAATATGAAATTG
>NC_027748.1:41411935-41441113 GCF_000695525.1 Brassica oleracea var. oleracea | reverse complement strand
TAGTTACTCGTTGCCCGATGTCTCTCATACTCGTATGTGTGAAAGGTAAATCCTCGTGTGAAATACATAGGTGATGTGGTGACCTTTGCAACTGGACCTTGAACCAATTCGTGAAACCATACGGGATAATAAGGATCGTCATAATCAACCTGCCAAAAGCAGTTATTCTTAATTAATATTGAAGTATCAAAACACTTATTTAATTAATCAATGTATGAGATATATTACGTACCTGTGATTTTAACCACTTGACAAAGTGCTTATCTTTACGTGTGTCCACATCAGTTGCAGATATTCCTGGTATTGCTTCTTCAACTTGAGATACAAACATGCTGCAAATTAAACAAATAATCAAGTCATACATAATTAACTGCAATTCATATAATTAACATTCACAAAAATATTTACCTTTCAAAGTAACGGGTCACTGCATCCTCGCAGTTGAGCAGAATATAAGTGTGGGCACTATGTTTATCCTCTTCACATGACCACCATACTTCTTTCGTTTTACCACCAAACCGTGCAATTTCGCAGAAAATGTCAGGAACACCATCAATTGGATATGATGTCGGTACTCCACCATCATCATATCTTCTAGGAACTCTTTTCCTCGTACGAACAGTTGGAGCAAAGTAGTATGATGTGAAGTTAGATGTTTCGGCTGTCAAACTTCCCGCAACTATTGAACCTTCCACCTTTGCAAGATTTCTTGCTTTCCCCTTCAAATGTTTCATATGTCGCTCAAACGGATACATCCATCCGTTGTGAACAGGTCCACGAAGCAATGTTTCATACGGTAGGTGGACAACTAGATGCTCCATGACGTCAAACAAGGTTGTTTTGGCTTCTGATGACAACCATAAGATGGGAACATGAACGTTTCCATTGCTCTTGATATGTAACTCACTTCTTGAGCAAATATCAGGTAAGTCTATCCTTGACTTTTTGTTATCTTTTGTCTTCCCAGGGACGTTAAGTAATGTATTCATGATGTTCTCAAAAAATTTCTTCTCAATATGCATGACATCCAGATTGTGGCGTAAGAGAAGATCCTTCCAATAGGGTAGCTCCCAAAATATACTATTCGTATGCCAATTGTGAGACACACCATATCCATCAGGCATATTTCCAGGAACATGCCAATTTCCTCCAACTTTAACTGTTTCCTGAGCTCCGTAATAATCAATGTCTTCTTCGATCTGCTGGCCGGTGAGATATGGAGGAGGACCGTCTCTGACAATTTTTTTGTGCCGAAACAATGTCTTATTTCTTCTGTACGGATGGGCAAGTGGAAGAAAGCGACGATGACGGTCAAACCAACAACTCTTCCTACCATTCTTCAGTTGAAAAGCATCCGTCGATCCAAGACAATATGGACAAGATAATCTTCCATGTGTTGTCTAGCCAGACAACATCCCATAAGCAGGGAAATCACTTATCGTCCACAGCAGAACTGCTCGTATCGTAAAATTGTTTTTCAAGGAACAATCGTACGTCCTCACCCCTTCTGACCACAATTGCTTTAGCTCTTCTATCAACGGTTGAAGAAAAACATCAAGAGACCGTTTTGGATGCTTCGGCCCAGGGATTAATATGGTCAAAAATAGAAATTCTTGTTCCATGCACATATCCGGCGGTAAATTGTACGGCGTAAGAATGACTGGCCACAAAGAATATTGTCTACCAGACATTCCAAATGGACTAAATCCATCGGTGCATAACCCAAGATAGACATTCCGAATATTTGTAGCAAAATCTGCGTGTACCTTGTTGAAATGTTTCCACGCTCTTGCGTCTGATGGATGTGCAACCTCACCATCTCTCTGGACATGTTCCGCATGCCACCTCATCGATGCAGCAGTCCTCTCAGATTGATATAATCTTTTCAATCTGTCTGTAATTGGTAGGTACCACATCCTTTGGTACGGTACCCTATTCCTCCCACGGCCTTGCGGTTTGAATCGTGGTTTTTTGCAGAATCGACACTCTTCTAACTTGTCATCTTCTTTCCAGTAGATCATGCAGTTGTCGATGCAAACATCAATCATCTCCGAAGGCAACCCAAGACTATAAACCAATTTCTGAATCTCATAATAAGATTCAGCAGACACGTTGTCTTCTGGCAAATACTCTTTAAACAACTCCGCCCATGCATCCATGCAATTCTCAGGTAAATTATGATCCGTTTTAATATTCATCATCCTAGCTGCTAGAGACAATTTAGAGAGACCTTCTGTACAACCAGTGTAGATTGGTTGATTTGCAGCATCTAGTATTTCATAAAACCTTTTTGCATCCAAATTAGGTTCTTCTACATTTCCAGTTCCATCAGCTATTGTTGTAGTTGTTTCTAAAAATGCATCACTAATCATAAATTGAACCCCATCATGATCTACCATCTGCTCCTGATCTTGATGATAATTATATTCATTATGCAAATGATTCGGTTCTTCACTATGATGACCATCCTCAAAATTATTATTACTACTACTAGCTTCATTTCCCCCATAACCCTCTCCATGTTGATACCAAATGTAGTACTGTGGTGTAAATCCTCTGTTTATTAAATGCTTCCATACAATTTCACTACGTACAAATTTTGAATTCTTGCATTTTCGACAGGGGCAGAACATCTTACCGCTTTCCTGTGTGATCGGTGTACAGCCCGCCTGGTGCATGAATGTCTCTAGCCCGCTCAGAAATGCGTTCGTCACCCTCCCGTCGGAATCTTTGTGCAAACACATCCAACTTCGTAACTCGTAAATACTACCGCCACCAGCCATTTTTTTCTTAGATTTTTTTTCTGATTTTTTTTTTTCGGATTTTTTTTTCTCCCGTTTGTGTGTTGTAAGGAAGAGAGTTGTGGGAAATGACATATATATAGAGAAATTTTCGAGTTGAGTAGTTGAAATATAACAACGATTTTACAAGGAATATTTTACATGAATTTTACATGGTTTTAACATATTATTTACAACGACTTTACGACGAAATTAGGTAAGTTAAAGCACATTGAATACACGTTTTCACCTAAATATAACGGTAACATGTTTCATTGTAATGTCGATGTAACGATTACGACGTATTTCTCATTCCACGTACATTCGTCGTAAACTTACAAGGAGTTTACGACGAAATCAGTTCGTCGTAAATTTACATGGCGTTTACGACGAAAGTTAGATTCCTCGTAATTTCGTTGTAAACACCATGTAAATTTACGACGAAATATTTTCGTCGTAAATTTTCGTTGTTATGGGCACGTTTTATTGTAGTGAACAGTTATTATACTATATGCATGGGTGTTGATAATGTGATTCATATCTCAAACTATTGGCAGATGAAATGTAAAAATGATTCGTTGATGGAATTATTAGATTTTTTCTGATTTTCTATATGAAAATTTAGATATGTAGTGCGCACTCTAAATTCAAAAGATAAAATTATTTGACAACACACAATACTTTCTATAAAGAGTACAAGAAAAAGTACGAATGTACCGTGGCCTAAATATTTCATAGGAACACACTTAACGTCTCTCGGAAATTATTCAACCACAAAGACATCAACACTCCAGAATGACAGCATTATGTCTAGTCGCACAACGGCACGGGTAACTATTTTTTATATTGTATGATTGCTTTATTAGATGTATTGTTGGATTTGGAGACCAGAGCCAATGAGGTGGGAAGACATTTGTGCATCTATGGCCCCAAGTGAGTCTATCGTTTGTAAATAAATTGATTAATTGGGAACTATGGAACTAGTGATATTTGTAAAGTTTTTTTCCGTGTAGACATTGACATATATGGAATATTTCAAAACAATGGTGTAAATAAGAAGAAAATTTTCTCATTTATTTTTCGTGGCATAAAATCAAAGAGAAATTACTATTATTCTGAAGGAAAACTTGTCTACTTTCCATATCACACATGTAGCTCGGACTCATAATACAAGGGCAGATGGTGCACGAAACCAGTCGTCCATATAGACACATAGTCACTTGTTTGGTTAGCAGAGTCTTAATCGAGTCAATTTAAGTTGATGACAAAAAAAAATTATTATTATTCACATGTATATAAAATGATGGATGTAAACTGAGAATATCAAATTAAAAGAAAAATCAAGATATAAATCTGTAGAAAATATAGAGATGTATATATAAATTATCTAATAACTAGTAGTTTTCATTTGGTTTACAATTTTTTTAGTTTGGTTTTGGTTATGTGTGCATCATCAGGACTTTACTAGATGAAGATATGTAATTCATCACAAAAAAAAGTTACACACATGAAAAAAATTCATTGTAAGATAATCATGGCGTCTCATTTGCATGATTCAAATACTTTCATATGCTTCCAGGGAGAAGAATCTCTGATTAGTTAAGATACCAACCTACATTTTTCTTTTACTACTGTAGTTTGTTTGTGTTTCTTGTTGTAAGAAAGAAACAATAAACACTCGACATTGTGATGGTACATAGGGTTTATAATACTCCAGACAACTCGAAAGTCGGAGATTAGGTTCATTCGTAGTATTAGAGGCAATCCAGCTCTAGATTGAAGCATATCCTCCATCTGTCTTCCTGCCCCGTACATCGTCTGGTTCTTTGTTCCTATTTATAGCCGAAATGTTGTTGACTCATGGCTTGATGCATATAGTTTAGTTCCGTAGTTGAAGAAATAATGTGTATGAGTTCATACAACTTAAGTTGATATTGAACAATTTTATATCATTTCTAGGTTTATATAAAAACAAATTTTACTTGTGCCTTTGAAAAGTTGAGGGGGCCAAAAAATAATTTGATAGATGGAGGATGAATGTGAAGGCCAAACACATAAGACTTGTTATCCACTATGAGCTTAGTAGAGCAATTGCAAGTGAGGAAGACAGTCGACACTCCACGTGAATCCACACCTTCTTCTAATAAAAACTGATTAAACCTTCCAATCTGTGAAATTACGTACATTTTAGGTAGAGTATACATATAAAGCTCTATTTTCGTAAAAGAATCTATGAAAAACTACAGTTCATTATTTATATTTTTAGTTTATAAAAAATAGATTTTTGAGAGATCTAAAACCGAAACTCATACTAATCATCGGATCCTAATTACGAGACTCATGGATTCTTGCCATATGAAACATTCACAATGACCAACAAGGAACAATGATATCGCAGTACAAAAACTAGTCCTCAAATTATATAATTGATCATTTCAACCATTGGACCACCATAAGTTGCTTATTTTGTAGTTATTTTTTCTCAAAGAGTAGAAATGGTGTAACTATATGAATTTGGTAACCGGATTAATCCAAACTAATACTTAAGGTCACTATCATAAAAAACCCAATCTAACATTTTTTTGGTACTAGGTAATTAGTAGAGTATGCATATTACTCGAATAGATATGTCGTCTGGACGAGTAGGCTGAGTAGCAATGTAAAAGACGAGCAATGCCACTCCAGAGCTAAACAAAAACCTCCACAATATTTGTAGAACGATCCACCAACCCGAATTGAGGCTCCGCAATGGCATCAACCTCTTCTCATTATCATCCTCAAAGTATTTCAAGAAATCTGAGTACCTCTCGGGGATTCATTGATGCGGACTAAGACCAATCGCACTGAGTCAGATTGATATGGGGACTGGAATTCGGATTCTGCGTCGTGGAAAAGGGATGAAGAGCTTTGGACAAAGTAGTTTGAGTAATGTTCCTCTCTTCTCTCCATTAATGACATGTTTTCCTGATGTTTTTTTGTTGGTTTTGTGAGTGTGTGATGACAGAAAATTACATGATCGATTGGTTCATATATAGTTCCAAAAGAGATACATATGAACCATATGATTGATGCTTCTCTTTGAATTAATGTTTCATTGATGTGGAGTCGATTAAGCATCAATTATGGCGTTGTAAATGATATGGTTGAGAAAACTATAATTACACAAGTAATGATTTGGGTTTGTTGTTTTTGTAATCCAAGATCCTTCATGCTTAAGTTTAAACAGGTGATAACTACTAAACCAATCATTTTAACTGGGAAACTGAATACCGAACCAGTCTAATTTCTTATACTATAATCAAAACTTATCTAAAATAATAAAATATTGTTTTTATAATAATTTTATTTATTTTTATACATATAAATTACGGAATAAATCAAGATATATCACTAGAGGAAAACATCACTATCTTCTCTTACTTTTTTTCTCTCTATATACCATAACAATTAAGTCTGTTCTACTGAAAAGAAACTCAGAATCTGAACATCTCTTTGAAACAAATCAAGAACGTGAAATATCCATGCCAAAATTTCTTTAGTATTTTTTGGTGAGAGTCCCATTGCAGATGGTCTTGGGTTGTTGATCTTAAATACTTTCCGTAACATAAACCTATTGTACTGAATAAGATATTCAGAATTTTGAACCTTTTTCATAAAAAAAAAAAAAAAATCTTTTGCATGAGTTAGATCTGAAAGGCTTTATTTACATTATTTGTTGGGTAATGCCTTGTTCAAACAATCTTATTCTATTTACAACATTTTCACTATCTAAATATTATTTACAAATGAGTTTTCTTCTGTTGTCCTAATATCTTTTGAACTAGTATCCCCCTCTGAGCATGTCTTCATACTAGAATCAGAATACATAGCTTGAATCAGCCATCCCAGAAGATAAACTAGTAAAAGATAAAACAGAGAAAGAAATTGCTTATTCACCTAATTTCAAAGGATTGTCAACGGGAATCAAATGAGTTTGAAAGATAAAGATGTTGTCATCAGCACCTGTGTTCTGTGTTTTAGAAAGAATGTTCATCAAAATAAGAGACCAGCAAGCTGATGATTACAAATGGTGTTAGAAACTTACATTAGATTATTAAGGAAAGGATATTTCAAATATGCACACGACCAAGGAACTCAGATAGCCTGAAAATACAAGACCAAACATGGTATGAAGTTAAATCATATTTGGTGAGATAAGAGGAAGCAAAAAAGAAACATTACCTGATACTGTCTGCTATTACAGTTTCTCCTTCTTGTGAACCAAGATTCCGAACAACAACTTCATCCACGTGACCATCAGAATATGCATGCTACATACCAAAATCCAAAATCAATTTTGACTATAAAATCATTTCTGTAATGCTAATAAAGAATGTACAACAATCATTTTATACCTTATAGAAACAACTTCCCCCAAAAGGGCAGTTTCCATTTCCAAAGTTGAAGTGTTTGCAATTGATTGACCTTCAAGATTAGAACATAACACAATGTATTTATCTACTAATGGGACAAATGTGAAGACATCAAAGTTATCTATACCTGAGTTTTGCCTTGTATATGTCAACGATCTCCTTCTTCTCATCAGGAGTAGAGTACCAGACAACACTCGGGACAACGAAGTAAGACAGCTTGCGACATATAGGACACGCTCTCAACGTGCTGTTCACATCCATCCCCGAAACAGGAGCACTGCTACGCCAGTTACGGATGCACTGTATACAAAACGGGTGATGGCACTCTGTCAACAGCCCAAACTTCCTTTCCCCTGGAGTGGCTTTGGACAAGACACGGTCCAAACACACGCTGCACTCGATCTCTTGGCTCTTCTTCAAAGCCTCGATGTGCTTCTGCTTCTTTTGGCATTCTTTGGTGTGCTCTTCTCGCTCTTCGGGTCTGAAAGGGTGGAGACACTTTTTGCCGCAGGTGCTGCAGATGTCTCCGTGCATGTGGGGGCATTGGCTGCCACGTGGGCAGTCGCCGGCTGCGGCGAAGGAGCAGATTGGGTATTCTCTTGGGTGGATGTAACAAACGTCGTTGTTGTTGTTGTTGTTGTCATCTCCTTTTTGTTGTGGTGGAGGAACATTGGAAGGAGATAAAGATTGTGGTTGAGAGGTGGTGGTTCTGACGTGTTCGTTTCTACATCTACTTCCGTATAAGCATATTCCTTTTTGGTAGAATGTGCAAACCTGATACCAACAAAGGAAGAATCAAAACGGTATTAGAGAAAGCAAGAAAGAAAGATTATTTGAGTAGAGATTACACATTATTACATTAGAGTCATGGGAATATTCACAATGTTCTCCTTTTAAGCATGAGCCATGGATAAAGAACTTGCAGAGTATCCTGTTAACAAAGAAAAAAGATTCATTGAATCATCAAGAAACCAAGAAGCTCAAGTAATCAATCAAAAAGAGTCAAACTTTCTCCTCCAGGCTCAAGATTCAAACTTTTTTCTCCAGAAACCAAAGAAGCTCAAGTAATCAATCAAAAAGAGTCAAACTTTGTCCTCCAGGCTCAAGTAATCAATCAGAAAGAGTCAAACTTTATCCTCCAGAAACCAAGAAGCTCAAGTAATCAATCAGAAAGAGTCAAACTTTGTCCTCGAGAAACCAAAGAAGCTCAAGTAATCAATCAATCAAAAAGAGTCATTTTTTTTGTCAACAGGGGAATGAAAGGCTTAACATATGTTGATGAACAGAGCCTTGAGAGATGAAGAAGTTTAGATTTACCTGTCGGACATGTGGGGATTGTGCGAGGAAGAAGGGATTCAAAGAAAGAAAGGTGAGGGAAAGAGAAAGAATCAGAAAGAAAGGTGAAAGCTTTTTATATTTGGAGAATTTTCAGATATTTTTTTCTACGGTTTTTCAATTTTTGAGGGAAGTTTTTATTTAGATCTCTTCATTTTCGTCTTTACTAAATTATCCATTTTTCTATAGGTGAAAAACACACACACAAAAAAATCTAAATTGCATAAAATAATTAATAGATTCAAATTATTCTCTCCATTTCCAGAAGTTAATTTTTCTAAAGAAAATTTTGTTTCATAAAAATAAATTTTATATATTTCTAATATATTTGTATACTTATAAGAAATACTCTCTCCGTTTCATATTGAGTGTCGTTTTAGAGAAAAAATTTCGTTACAAAATAAGTGTCGTTTTCGATTTTCAATGCAAAATTTATTAATTTTATGCAAAATTTATTTTTTTGGTTGAAATATGGTTAGCTGTATAGGTAATAGTATTTTTTATAGAAAATATATAAAATTAATTGTTTTCTTAATCCGTGTGCCGAAACCGACACTTATAATAAAACAGAGAGAGTATTAATTAGATGCAAAGAAAATATTAATTAAAAATCTTTAAATTAACTAAATATCATCGGTTGATAGTTATTAAAAAACATGTAGTAAAAATAAATAATAAATTTAATTATAAATATTTATTGTATTCTAGAAAATAGTGTTCAACAAAACAAACTATATGTATGCATACAATACAACACAGGAGACAAGACCATCTCTCTCTTGCCTTTTACTCTACACTTATATTACAACACGCAACAAATAAAGCAAACATTCACTCTCAGTGTTACACACACACACACACACACACCAAATCCTTGTAACCAAATTCACACACACACCAAAACATTCTCAGTTTGTCACACAAACTCACACCTCACCAGAAGCTTGACAGATTTGTACTTCTCCCCTTTGCGGCTATGCAAAGGAAACGATCTTATTCCTTCCTGCAGCTCCCAAACAGGTAAACATGTCTGTCCTCCAAAATCATCCTTCTCTGACATGTCATACTCATGCACTTCTAACCGCAGCAGAGCCAGCTCTGGGACCGTTAGTGGGAACTCAAACACCTCATCCCAAGATGGCACCCAGTTATCCTCTAGCGTCTTTGTCTTCTTCATAACCGTATCCGCTGGAACTCCAGCTATCCCCACCTGAAAAATTCGCTTGACCTTGTAAGAGACCAAGAACAGTTTCTAAACTGCTAAGGGAATTGAATTTTACCCTCGTGTAGAAGTCAGGAGGTGAGTATTGATCGAAGTGTGTGTGGCGGAAGTCGAAGTACCAGCCTTCTCCCATGTATATGGTTACCTAATGATAAGACAAATGAATGAGTTCACTGAAAAGACCAAACAGAGACTTAGATATCTCTCACCCTTAGTGTTGTTTTTACAGGTAGAGTAGTTTTTGGGTCAAAGATGTCACTATCTGAGCCACCTTTTAAGAGAATATCTGGTTTCTTGATGTATCCACATCCGCCATTGGCTCTAAACATTCCTTGCATTAGCCACAGTGATCTTCCATATCCCTACACATGGGAAAATGATTCATAAATAGACTTAGCTGAAGAATAAGGTTGATTTCAATAATGAAACATAGCAAAAAGAGGGAACCTGCATGTTGAAAGCCACCATTTGAGCACCGTGGCTCCACCCAACCAAGGGGTTGTAGTTTGATGAAGTCACTCTAGTTCCTTTTGGGTAAATCCTCAGCAGATTTTGCTGAGTAAACCTGCATCACACACACCATGATTCATACATTGGAAAAAAAGATAAACCAAAGTTATATATAGGACCATGATCTATAGTATTACCTCACAATCTGTTTAGCATATTTTTCTGCTGCCTTTTCTAGTTGTTCCTCGCTCAAGCTAAGGCGTCTCACCTTATCAGGATCTACCTTCAAGCACGCAGTAATACCACCTTTTGGTTTCCCAGCATGGATTGCAATCAAATGTTTATATTGCGGTGGTGCGTTCTTCTTGGACTTGTCTACATCATCATCTTCATCCTCCTCCTCCTCATCATTCTCACCTAAGTCATCCTACAACAAAAAAAAGAAAAGAAAATTAACAACTTGTGTATATGGACACCAACATGACTGAATGAAGATGATTCAAACCTTGTCATCACTTTTGTTCCTCTCAATAAAACTCGGAACTTCTCTCCCCCAAACTTCTTCATCACCCAAGGCTTTACCTTTCTGCACCACATCCTCATCTTTTCCTTCCTTGTACTCTTTCGGCGGTTTAGTTGAGATGATGATTCGTCTTTTTAATGAGTTCGGCGATGGGAACTCCTTTAGAGACTCTCCAACAGGAGGAGTAAACAAGATCTCTCCAAATATCTCGGTAACCATCTAGGAATACAACAAGAACAACAACACATCTTTTAAACTCAATGGAATGATCAAAAGAACTGAATAAACTGAGGATAACCACCTCAGCAACTTTGGACTGAAGTTCTGGAGTGAGATGATCCTCAAGAGTGACAACAACAGGGTAGTCAGATACTTCGAAAGCATGTGTTTTGATAGCTCTTAGACACTTGATTAACTCCACAGGTGAAGTGAGAGTCCTGTTAAGAGTAGTTCAGTACACAAGTAAAAAACCACAAGCGCTTAACATTTACTCCATTAGACTAAACTTCAGTAATTTATTATACCTTCCGTGAAGAACATCAATATCATTTTTGTTGGAGTTAGGCCATATATCCAACTCAATCACCCTGACACCTTTCTTCAATGCATCTATTATAGGCACCTCACTGCAGTCACTGCTCAGCTGATTACCGGTTAAATATGAATTGTGACCTGTGAATATGAAATAATGTGATATAGGAGCATCCATGTCTTGATGCACCTGAAAAACCATGCAATTAATTCATTAGAATCAATTGAAATAATTTAGCCACAATAACATGTATGGACCTGGACTTGTCAATAAATTAAATACATGTCCACTTGCTTAAAAATTACATAGCTCTTGCTACTTTCTGTAATTTTTTTTTTTCCTTTGACAATAGCTATAGCTCTAGTCATATAAAGAAAATGAGTTAACTTGCTTCAAACTCTTGAATCATACTATGCGAAATAGCTCTTAATATTCAATTAAGCACAATAATTAAATACATGTGCACTTGCTTAAAAATTACATAGTTCCTTCTACTTTCTGTAATTATTTCTCTTCTTTTCACAATAGCTAGCTCTAGCATATAAAAAGAGTTAACTTGCTTCAAACACAAGAATCCAGACTGTGTAAAATAACATTAATATTCATTAAGCCACAATAGCATATACGAAAGTAAATAATTAAATCCTAGTGTCATGGATGTTGAATCAGTCTTTACAAAACAGTAAGCAACACTTGCCTAATAAAAGCACACATAGCTTCACCAAAAAAAAAAAAAAAAGACAGAACACAAGAGAGAGAATCATACCTCATGTAAAGCAAGCGGAGGGTTACTGTCACCAAAAAGGTACTTGAAGAAAGCATCGAGGTGGAGACCGTTCCTATGAAGAAGCGAAGACGCGGCGTTGATGATCGACTGCGCATCCTCTTTAGTGGCTTTATCTTGCTTCTGAACATCGATCAGAAACCTCTGGAGATGATCCACGGTCATGACGCCATTCTCAGAGTATTTCTCGAAAAGGGTCTTGACATCACGCGGCGCCTCCGATGCGGTGTACCGGAACCTCCGGTTAAAGCAGAAACACACTCTGTACGTTTGCTTAGACATGAGGGGAGAAGAGGAAAGATTGATCCTTTGGAGACGAAGACGATGAAAGCAAGTCGGAATAGTTTTTTTTTTCTATTTTTAGGGTTTGTTGTGATATTTAATGAAATAGTTAATGAAATGTACTCCGTAATCAATCATCATCATCAACTTTCTCGAACAGATCTTCAATCTCTCGTGTCGGAATGACTTATGTCGGCATGGCTACAAAAGGCTTTGGGCTTTATTGGGCCTATGAATCATTACAGCCCATAAAATTGAGTTTTTTTATGGGTTTTGTTACATGTAATCTTTATTGGGCCTATGAATAAATTGGGCCCATTAAACGAGTTTCTAGGGTTTTTGTTGCATTTAAAGGAGTAAAGCCGAGCTCGATTAACAAAATATCCGCCGCTACTTCTCATTTTCTGAAATCTAAAACACTATCAGAGGAAGGAAAGGGTACAACTTTTGTCGAAACCAACATGAGAGCTAAGGTTTGTAATGTTTTATTTATGTTAATTGTGAGAAATAGAAGTAGTGGCTAGTATGTTTAACGTTTATCTCTGTTTGGGTTTGAATCAGTGGAAGAAGAAGCGTATGAGGAGGTTGAAGAGGAAGAGACGAAAGATGAGCCAGCGATCTAAGTAGTTTCGAGGAACCTGCTTTGTCTTTCTCCCTTTTGAAACCAAACATTTGTGAGAGTTTTTGTTGGTTTTCTATCTGAATTTGAATGTTTTTGTTGGAAAAAATGGATGCTATGTTTTCTATCAGGATTATGTTATTACATGAAAGGATCCACGTGGGTTCTCGATTTAATACTTTTATTTTTTACATTTTGCTTATAACTGTGGTTCAGTGTTATCGTATAGCGTAGGATTGAATACTGTTATTTGAATTTAAATTATAGGAACGGAAGGAATGTTTGTTATGTGTATTGAATGAAATAAATTGTGTAGGTTGATTAAAAATTCACTTTCATGAGGAATTGTAATTTCATGATGTTCAGAAGGTTATTTCCTCGTTAGATAGTGTTTAACCATTCTATATGTTTGTCGGAGATTACCATTTCCTCTTAGATAATGTTTAGCCTTTCTATATGCTCTTGTGAGATGTTGTTATACACGCTTTCTATATCTCTTATCATTCTGCTTGTGTTTATTGCAAATGTCAAACGAAGTTTCATATAGCGGAACTATGTTAGTGATTATGATGTGGATTTGTGAAATTTGTAGAAGAAATGATCATTTGCATTTGTAAACTGCCGGTGTGGATTATCGAACCATTTTAAGTTAGGAATCGATGAATGTTGTAAAGAACATAATTTGCATTTGCAAACGTACATTATTACAAATGTAAACAAATGTAAGAACCTAGCGATTCGTCCAAATAATGATTCCTTATCAAACAGTTATATTTATTAGTCGAAAATGGATATAAAATCAAAAATCAAGTTGGCAAGAAAAGCTGAGAAGTAACTACAAACCATGAATAACAATGAGAATTTTTTCTCTTTGCAACAAAAAATGGCTTCCAACAAAAAATGGCTTATCTAATCCAAAAGCTATTACAACGCAGGTACAGTTATTATCTACACCTCTATTAAACTCGATGTCTTATGGGTTTCTAATAACGTGACGGATAACTTTACAATTAGTAGCCACCCATTGGTGGCATTCCATATGGTGGTGGCGTACCATACCCACCTCCTCCCATTCCTGGCATCGGTGGTGCGGATAAAACAAGTGGTTGTGAGCATGAGCGACTGAGTGATAGTGTCTACTAGCTTTCTAATCACATAAACAAGCCTTCCTCACCTCACAGATTAACATCTAAATCATAGAAATTATTAAACTAACGTTTTACGTCTAATTTATTTCATTAATTTCAAATCAAGTCGGAATAATTAACCGAATCGCCAGATGTTATCTATTTCTACAGCTGAAAGGGCTTCGTTGTGGGTTTAGTTTAGGCCCAATGTAACTGGGTTTTATATACTCGTGTATCATTATTATACCTATTGGGCTTTTAATACAATGGTCATGAAACCGATGCTTTTATTACAAAAGCGTAGAAGCAACGAAATGTTTTTTTTAGTTTGGTGTTCTTAGCTTACGTGGACAACATAGGAAAGTAATAAGAAACTTAATAGAAGAAAATCTCTCAAGAACAGAGATGATGATTTGAGATTTAAGAAACCTTCAATATTTTTTTTTACAGATTAGATCTCAGAATCAGATTTCAAATTCGCCATGAAATCGATGCACAGAGCTCCACTAATCTCTTCTTCTTCTTCATCATCATCTTCCTCCTCCTCGAGCAACTCTTTCGTCTCTAGGCTTCTCCTTCTATTGACTCTGCTCCCAGTCTCCCTCGCCTGCCTCGCCTTCATCCTCCAATGGCGAGGCGGTGGTCTCGCCGATCCCGCCTCCGCTTCCGTCATCTCCTCGACCTCAGTCCCTGGCGGTAACTCCGATCTCAACCACGAGGTGTTTCCGGGTATGGAGACTGTCTCGTCCGTCTCCCCGAAAGCTCACCAGTCCTCTTCATCCGACTGCTCGAATCTAGCTCGAAGCTCTTCACCTTCCTTTCCTTATTACGGTGATTGGAAGTTCGGTGTTGATTCTAACTTAAAGCCTAAGGTAATAAATCGTTTAAAGTCCTCTGCTTTCGAGTGTTTCGAGAATGGGTTCTTGTCTTGTTGTAATCGAAGAGATTGTTGATTTGAATCGGATCTGTGTTTGGGTTTTGTAAAGTTCTTACCTTTATGATTCGGGCATTGTTTAAAGCCTAAGGTAATTGTTAAAGTCCTCTGCTTTTGAGTGTTTCGAGAATGGGTTCTTGTCTTGTTGTAATCGAAGAGATTGTTGATTTGAATCGGATCTTGTCTTTGGGTTTGTAAAGTTCTTACCTTTATGATTTGGGCATTACAGATATGTATCACGACTAGCACATCAGCAGGATTGGATCAGATTCTGCCGTGGATGTTCTACCATAAGGTTCTTGGCGTCTCCACGTTTTTTCTCTTCGTTGAAGGGAAAGCTGCTACTCCCAGTATATCTAAAGTTCTCGAGTCTATTCCTGTGAGTTTAACTCATCTCCTAGCTTTATCTGTATCATGTATGAATCTAGCTGCTTAGTCCTGTAGAGGTATCAATTGTGTGTTGAGGAAAATTATTCTCCATAAACGTAGTCTGATGTCTCTTCCAGGGGGTTAAGGTGATATACAGGACGAAAGAGCTGGAGGAGAAGCAGGCAAAGAGGTCAGTCAAGTATCTGCTACATATTATTTAGCTGCATTACGTACATGTTTTCTCTTTCTCTGTTCTAGGGATTGTAGCATTGTTGTTGTATCTTCTACTACTGACCAAATTTGTTTTTGTTGTATCAGCCGGATTTGGAATGAGACGTGGCTTTCTTCGTTCTTTTACAAGCCCTGCAATTACGAGTTATTTGTCAAACAATCTCTCAACATGGAAATGGCTATTGTCATGGCAAGGGTAAGCATTTTCTTTGTGGTTGAGCCTCATGTTATATTTAGACACTCTTTTTGTTGTTCTAAACTTGCTAAAATATCAGGATGCGGGTATGGATTGGATCCTTCACCTAGACACAGATGAGCTGATATACCCAGCAGGTGCTCGTGAGTACTCATTGAGACGGTTGCTCCTCGATGTTCCTCCAAATGTGGATATGGTTATATTTCCAAATTATGTGAGTCAAAACATTTCTTGCTTACTTTGGTGAGTGTTAAGAGTTTCTTATTTGAATGACTGTTTTGGGTTTTGCTGTTTAGGAAAGCAGCGTAGAAAGAGATGATATCAAGGATCCTTTCACAGAGGTATAACTCAGCTTGTTTCTCTTTTTTTTTCACCTAAGGAAGTTAACTAAATTGAAGAGCTGTTTGGTGCAAGCAGGTGTCAATGTTTAAAAAGAACTATGACCATCTTCCAAAGGATACATATTTTGGAATGTACAAAGAAGCAACACGGAATAATCCAAACTACTTCTTGACTTATGGTAATGGCAAATCAGTTGCTCGGGTTCAAGATCACCTCCGACCAAATGGAGCACACAGATGGCATAATTACATGAAAACTCCCAAGTATGTTGATCATAATACTCAAGCATAAGTAGATACTATTAGCTGAGGAACATGGTAAGACTTTTGTAAATATGAATCTGTTTATTCTTGGCAGTGAGATCAAACTGGAGGAGGCAGCTGTCTTACACTACACATATGCCAAATTCTCCGACTTAACATCCAGGCGTGACCGATGTGGTTGCAAGCCGACAAAAGAAGACGTGAAAAGATGCTTTATGTTGGATTTTGATAGATCTGTAAGCATCTTTTCTCTTGAATTCCTCAAAGTCATTTCTTTAAATATCTGTGGTTCAGTTCCACTTACTATTTCATGATGAACATTCTAGGCATTTATAATTGCGTCAACAGCAACTGAAGATGAAATGATAAGCTGGTAAGAGTCTTAGCCGCTTAATTGCATTCTTTCTTGTGCACTTGTGTGATTGAGAAGTTTCTTGATACAAGAGTAACATATCCTGTTTAGGTACCGTGAACATGTTGTGTGGGGAGACAAAGAAGTGAAGATGAAACTCCTTAGGAAGGGTATACTGACTCGCATTTATTCACCAATGGTAAGAAACTACTCATCAACTCATTACAGAAATTTCAAAAAAAGGTTATATAATTTCGGTCTCAAAATGCAGGTGGTTATACAAGCATTGAAGGAGTCTGGTGTTTTCAGCTCGGTTGTGTCATCAGCTTCATCGAATCTTTCAAAGAAACAGTTCTTAGCATCAATGCACAAAGGCAACTCTTCGAAAACTACAGAATCTGAGTCCCTTCCTTTAAAGGACAAGGAGTCTCAGGGCATCTCTGCAAGACACCTTCTAGGAACTGAATCAGCGGTTCCTCCTTTATCACCTCCTGGGATGGAACACGCTAGATTTGTCACAGAGGATTAACTGATTTTTGCTTTGCTTCCTCCTCCTTACTGAGTGATATTAATACTCGATGCAATGCTAGTGCTTGTGTAGCTTTAGGAGGATGAGTAAAGAAAAAACGGCTTTGTATGATTTTTTGGATATACTTTCCCCAAATTTGGAGCTGCTTATAATGTGGATAATATATATTTGTTTTATATTCAACTTTGAGTTTTAGCATTCTTCAAAAGGTAATAGTGCGTCCTTGAGATTCAAGTGTTTCTGTTGTAGCAAAGACATGCTTTCATAAAACCATGTGATTCATCATCACAAGCTTCATTGGACTCTCAAGTATCTTCACAATCTCTCCCCCTATTCTTATCTACCCACCAGCAACCACACACGGTAAAGATAGATATCTATCCACACTGACAAGTTTCCAGGTGAGCCATTTTTCGAGATTAATCATAATACGTTAGTGTAGTTGTAAACCAAATGTAATGCAGCTTAACAACATGCATTACAAGCAAATCGAAACAAGTTATCAACCAAATGTCATCAAGGTCTGAATCTTGAAAACATAATCAAAACGGGAATAACAAAATTAGATTCTCCGGCTTCTTCTTCTTCTTCTCTTCTGGAGTATCCTTTATTTTTGACAACCTTAAGCCCCTACACCACATCAACACGTCACTCAGATTTAAACCGATAACAAAAGCAAATATCTGCCCTTACAGCTTTATATGAGAAGATAAGAACAGCAAAGTCATCAATTAACCAATCTCAGACACACAAAACTCAAGAGGCAAAGTGATAAGCAGAAGCGCCTAGGATATAATCTATCAAGCACATAAAACTAAGCATAACATTCATTTCCCCCCTAAAGGACTTGACTTTTCCACACAGACAAGCAACAAAACCAGTTCCCTGAAGCTTTAAACTGACAAAGAGCTAAGCAATAGCCCATAATGACTTAAACAGTAGCTATCTCCACAAAAGTCTATATCTTTACGCGCTTTAAAGCATCTTCATCTTCGACAGCCTAAAAAACCAGACACACTAACCGCTTGTGAAACAACAAAACCAGTGTTCTGAATTTTTCATGCGAAATTCGATTCACGGAAGAAAAAAAAATCACAGCTTGGAGAAAGGCAACACAGACCTGAGGGATCATGAGGAAGGAGATGCAGCTTTCTCGACGACTTTCTTGTCGCGTCTCTCCATAGCAACATCCCACTCATCGTGCCCGATGTGCTTTGGCTGCTCAATCCCAAATTCGAAATCATCAATCAAGATATTGATTGAATTAATCAAATTTGCATACAGACGGATCAAATCGTGAAAGGCTATGAGAGATAGAGAGATCTAATGAAGGGGAAAAGGCATACACGGCCATGATAAGCTTTGTGGATGTAGTACTGAGAATTGCCCATGATGCAGAGCATCCCTCCGATGATTCCGAGAGGCAGAGCCGCTTCTAGCCACACCAATGACATCTTCGTCTTCTTCCTCTTCTCTTTACTCTGTGATCCTCCTCCTCTCTATATCAAAGATCCAAACTTCACCAACTAAATGGTTTCAGAGTTTGAGAACAGACTCAATTGACAAAACAAATGGGCTTCTGGGCTTTTTAAAACCCAATACACCAATTATGATTTTTTTTTTTTTTTTTGAAACGATATGTCATCTTCTAAATTGCCGAACCAAACTGAAAATTAGGTTTGTTCGGTTTGAAAGTTTGGTTCAGTTCGGTAACAAAAAAAATAGTATTTCAGTTGTGGGTATGGTTCGGTAATTGTTTTTTTCAGTTTAAAAAAAAAACTCCAAACATTAACGATCTTAACCAAAATTAAATGATTTTTTGAAATGTTATTTAATTTAAACCGAAAATTTAATTGGACTAAACGCAAAATCGAAGACTTTGGTCAAGTTTTTGAAACCGAACTAACTAAAAACCGAACCGAACTGAATCAAACCAAACTTTTTTCGGTTCACTTTGGTCGATCGACCGGAACTAACCGAATTTTGAACTAACCGAAGAGACCGAACCCGACCGAACTGAATCAAACCAAACTTTTTTCGGTTCACTTTGGTCGATCGACCAGAACTAACCGAATTTTGAACTAACCGAAGAGACCGAACCCGAGTGCCTAACCCAAAATGTAATTCTTTTGTCCAAAACAAGTGTATCCCCCCATAAAAGAAAAATCAACAAAAGTGGTGGTGACTAGGTGGGTCAGCTCAACATGGTTTTGTATGCAGGTGAAGTAGTTGAGTCTTATGACACGTGGGGAGCTGCTTTTAGTACTCGCACGTGGGAAATGAGCCGATTGAGTTTTATTACATACAACAACAAGTAGGGTTTTGTTAAAATGTAGGTGAGGTTCCCGAAACACAGTATCCGCCGTGCTTTCAATCATAGAACAAAGCCATTTTCGATTAGATTATCTCAAGATCCTCCCTTGAGAGAAGATGACTGCTATTGCGCGTCTTCATCTGTCAGCGAAATCGACTCCGAATCTTCCTCCGCCGAGAGCGATCAGCCTCACGCGCGATCCAAGAATCGCCGTCTCGTTTCCACGAAGCGGATCAGTCTGCTCACTCCACACCAACTTCTCCTCTCCAAACCTCCCGATCCCATGCGCCGGAGGCGGCGGTGGCGGTGGTGGTGGTAACTTCGGTAATCCACCCTCAGGTGGTGGAGGCGGCGGCGGAGGAGCAGAAGAAGAAGGATCATCTTCCTCCTCATGGGGACCAATAGGGATGTTCATCGAAGGATGGAGATCACGAGTCGCAGCAGACCCTCAATTCCCTTTCAAGGTCCTCATGGAAGAGCTCGTCGGAGTCACCGCCTGCGTCCTCGGCGACATGGCGTCGCGCCCCAACTTCGGATTAAACGAGCTCGACTTCGTCTTCTCAACCCTCGTCGTGGGTTCGATTCTCAACTTCATGCTCATGTACCTCTTAGCTCCCACATCAGCCACCGCCGGGGTCTCCCAGAGCTTACCCGGAATCTTCAGAAACTGCCCCTCGGGACATATGTTCGAACAGGGCGGGTTCACGGTTATGAACCGCTTTGGTACCCTTGTGTATAAAGGAATGGTCTTTGCGACTGTTGGATTAGCTGCGGGTCTTGTCGGAACGGCTATTTCCAATGGGTTGATCATGCTGAGGAAGAAGATGGATCCGGGGTTCGAAACGCCGAACAAGCCGCCGCCGACGGTGCTGAACTCGCTGACCTGGGCGACGCATATGGGTGTGAGTGCTAACGTGAGGTACCAGACGTTGAACGGGGTTGAGTTCTTGCTCGCGAAGGCGATGCCGCCTGTGGTGTTTAAGACGAGTGTGTTTGTGTTGAGGTGTGTGAACAATGTTGTGGGAGGGATGTCTTTTGTTTTGTTGGCGAGGATGACTGGATCGCAGTCTGTGGAGGGGAAGAGTGAGGTTGGGGTTGAGGAGGAGAAGACGGAGGTTCATGTGAAGGTGAAGGATGTTTGAATCTTTGTGAGCGCTTCCTCTTTGTTTTCACTTGTTCATAGGGACAAAAGAGAGGCTTCCTTCTTCTTCAGTGATCTTTCCTTTTCTTACAAAAGCTTTAAGACTTTTAGAGTTCTGTTATGTTTATGAATGAATAAATAAGACTAGTCCCTCCTTAGGTTTCATCCTAATATTTGGATTTTCATTGTTTGTTGTTTTCGTTATCTACATTACCAAGAAAATAAATTCAATAAAAGGTTTTTCATGATCCAATGGTTTTAATTACACACATTAATGGTTCATCCTGCGAGTGCTAAAACTAATGAGCTTATTCACAAGAGGTGGCTCCTGCTTTCAAGAATCAAGTCATCTAACAGCTTCTGCTGCAGAATTGCAGCAAGTCGTGTGCAAGCAAACCAGTCTAGTGAAAGTCAGACACACAACCGCACACGCTACTCCCATCACCATCCCGACACTGCCTTTCTTTCTCTCTAACTTCACCGCTCTCTTAATCACCTTCCAGAAGCTGGGCAGTAGTCCACCGCACGCCACCATCATCATGTGGTCCAGTCCACCGTAATCAATCCCGGCTAGTATGGATCCTATGGCTGATATAGGTCCCAAAAACCCAATCAACGCTGCTGCTCCTGCTGCTGCAAGATTTATGAAGACTAATCCCTCTTTAGGTTCATCCTAATATTTGGATTTCATTGTTTGTTGTTTTTCTTTATCAGCATTACCAAGAAAATAAATTCAATAAAAGGTCTTTGACCATTTGGACCTAATCTTCCATGTTATATTATTATTTTCAAACATTTATATTAACGATGCATCTTAATATGTTATCTAACAACTTAATTATTCAACTAAATATTTAAATCTCTTTTACGAATATATCATTTACAAGTTTTTCAAAGAATGTAATCTAATAAATTACTATACATTTTAAAAAATATAATACACAATTTAAAAAAATAGAAATAAATATGTCATCATTAGTAAATAATATTACATATTAATTTAACTTTAACTTATATACAAAAGTAAAATTTAGAATAATATATATAATACTATTAAATTAAATAATAAACATCTTGGTTTCATATATTAACCCAAATAAACATTTTATTATTATTATCAGGAAGTAAAGTAAACACATAATCTATATATTAGGAAATAAATTAAACACATAATCTTATATATTTTAATTGTGTACAGGTTCAAGTTTGATTCAGACTTATTCGAGTTTTGGAATTTTGGAGTTAGAGATTTAAATCTTATTCATATATTTATATATATTTCAGTTTGGGTTAGGTATCCATTAAATTATGTAGTAAATATAAAAATCCAAAATAAATTTAGAAAATAAAATAATATATAATATATAAATTTGAATATTATAAAATTATACTTAAGATTAACAAGAAAACTTATCAAAATCGATTTTGATATTTGGATAGATAATAAGTAGATATTTTAGATATTAAATTTTAGGATCCATTCGAGTATTTAATTTATTTGGGTTTAGGTTCGGTAATTACTTTTGGATCGAGTTCAATTAAGTTATTTGGATTTGAATATTATGCCCAATTCTATTGTTTATGATAATTTCTTTATAAAAAAAACAAAATTTGTACAATGCAGTACATGTTAGATGATGTATTACTCTGTTTCGGTTTTAGTTCTTAAAAATAAGCTAAAAAAATGTGAGACACACGTTTAAATTATGTAGACAAAAAAATCCGGTTCTAAATTGTCTGATTCCATGTGGAGCTTGACTCTGCTTATAAATTGTGGACATAATTTGTTTTACTAATCTGTGATAATCAATCACCTTCTCAATTTTGTGGCTTCATGTCATCATTATTGGTTATGCTGTAGAATCTCGGAAGAGTTTAATGGTGGAGAAGAACTCTACAAGGTGAAGGAGATTTACCATTACGATACTTTGGAGTCAGCGATTCAAAGGTTGAAAAGTGGGCATCCTATAGGAAAAAAATACGAGGCAGCAGCATAACCCAGTGTATGTATTTTCTTACGCATTTGAGCTTAAAATTTGTACCCTAAAAGATAGTAAGAAGAATCTAGCATTAGCACAACAGAGAGAAAGTAAGAAAGATAAAAAAAAATAGAAACAACAAGAGTGTTTGACCTGCAACCAATTATAACGATGAAGACACATCTTAGCATACAGGAGGACTAAGCGAGGACAAATGATCTTTAGTACATCTGTTTTCTTAGAGCTCGATACTATAGCCTTTCAGATCGAATATCTATGATCAATGATGCAAATAATCAGCCAACAAAAATCCAGATTATATCTCTTATAAAAAAAATAATGAGGATGAAAGAATTACACCGTATTTGTCCACTAGCTTCTGAGTGGCCCTCGACTCGCGATCCAATGCTTCATGATTGCAATAGCTTAAGAACATCTTTATTATCGTCTCCCTCGAGTGATTTAGGTTTCTCACGGCTTTATAATCCAGCACTCGCTTTCGTTGGGCCTTTACCAGTGAATCAAGCTCTACACTCGTACACCTAATATATACTACTTCCCATTCCACCTAAATAGATTTTTGGTACATATTAAAAAGTTAAATCACTATAATATTCAGAGACTACGTCCACATTTGAAATGTATGCTTCTGAGTTATCTGGTCACCAGATTCCCAATGTTAGGGAGAGAAAACAAATAATTTAGTAATATCTGAATATTACGTAGTTAAACACATCGATTTTACAGTATATTTTTTTAATATTGACATATATACCAAATATGCCATTTAGATTACAGACAGAAATATAGTACCAAATATGCCATTTAGATTACAGACAGACATATAGTACTCCCTCTGTTCCTAAAAGTTCCATGTTTTAGAAAAAAAAAAATTCAGAAAGATACATTTTTCATATTTTCAATACATAAATTAAATGTATATTGTAAACTTAAAATAACATAATTGTATTTATTAAAATTCTATTAGTGAAAACTCGTGGATTACGGAAAATAATGTATTGATAATTAAAATTTGATATATTTTCTTAATAAGTGTTAAATCCTAAAATATGGATCTTTTAGAAACGGAGGAAGTACCAGATATGTCATCGATTTGCGTGTCTTCTAAAAACATGGCATCTAAAACTCCTATGTTTTAACAGCGTGTAGCATCGATTGATTTTGAGCGTCTTTTAAATGTTTTAAATGTTGATTTAAAGTTGACAAAAATTACTAGTTGATAGCTTTCCAACAAAGAAAAACAGTTAGTTGACAAATAAAAAATGTTGCTCATAATATCTATAGATTCAATCATTCTGCGAAATAAAACTAATGTGTTCGTTTATTCACAAAGAAAACATATATCTTACAACATAGAAAAGTAAGAGTTCACAAGAGGTGGCTCTTGCTTTCATGAATCAATCATCTGACAGCCTCAGGTGCAGAATTACAATAAGGCGTATGCAAGCACACCAGTCTAGTGAAAGTCAGACACACAACCGCACACGCTACACCCAGCACCATCCCCACACTCCCCTTCTTTCTCTCTAACTTCACCGCTCTCTTCACCACCTGCCAGAAGCTAGGCAGCAATCCACCGCACGCCACCATCATCACATGATCCAGTCCACTGTAATCTATCCCGGCTAGTATCGATCCTATGGCTGACACAGGTCCCACAAACCCAATCAAAGCAGCCGCCGCAAGTGCTGCGTGCCAGCTGTCTGTAGCCCCGAAGACGCAGCTTGCGACCGCTGTCCCTCTCGGTAGCCCGTGTAAGGAAACCGGGAGCACCATGTGTCTGCCTAGCCCGTAAGCCTTCGGAGCAGCAACCCCAAGTGCAAGCCCCTCGGCTAGCGCGTGGAAACCAACCGCTCCACAGGCTAATAATGATTGGAGTGTTATCATACTCGTTGGAAAATTAGTTACTGGGGTGATTAAACTGCCAGCCCGGGACTTCTTCCGAGAAGTAACGTTCAGGATGGTTGAGCTAGTGAAATGGCTCAGCCCGGCTCCAACCGCGAGCAGACTAACCAGAGGGATGAATCCCATTTTTGCAGATAGCAGGAGCTGAAGCGGACGCCAGAGACCGAGGACAAAGGCAATGCCTGAGGCTACTCCCATGAGGAGAGCGTGCTGGAGACGGAAGGTGAGTGCCGACGCAACCAGAAACCCTCCCCCAAGCAATGGGCCGAGACCAAACAGGAGTGAAACGAAGAAGCCAGAAGCATCCTCTGAGCTGCATAATAAAGAAAATAAAGCCTTTGTTAGATTTAATAACCAATCAAATGCAATGGCTACTACATTTAACTTAAAACTCCATTGTTTTACTTGTAATCATGTGTGAAACTCTCGAAAAGAGTGCTAAAAGCTTCCATGGATGCTACTGATATTGTGGCTGCAGATGCTACTTGAGATGGAGACGCTTCCTGTTGCGGTTACAAAGAAGAGATATCAAGTTAGTATAAGCATCAACGTTTCATACATGAACACATGCAATTCACCTTGAATGCATCAGGAAGCACTTCAGCAATAACCATCCAAACCATACAACCAGCGGCAAATCCAGTACAAAAGGGCAAAAACTTGCTAAATGCATCAGCACATAAAAAAGCTGGTACAGCAACGAGAGGCTGGTAACAAAACAAAAAACAAAAAATCAATAATCTGTTATGCAGACAACGAAATCAGATTCAAACAACATTGTTTGTATTATAACCTGAGGCAGAGATGTGATTATACTCCAGAGCATGGCGTTTTGTGGAGAGACGCCTCTTGACGTCAGCACCATGCTAACAGCCAACCCTTCTGGAATGTTATGAACTGCTATTGCCAAAGTGATCAGAAGCCCTTGACTAAAACCCTTTGAGCCAGCGAACGATACACCAACCCCTGATCCTTCCCCGAAAGAATGAAGAGTCATGATCCCTATGACGAGAACAACTTTCGCTGCGTCTGCGCCTTTGATATCCAGCATGCTAACCTCGCCGTATTGTTCAAGAAACTGCCAAAGGTAAAGTGAGTTCTCAGTTCTGAGATTTTATGCAGCTTGGCAGGCAAGTAATGTAAAAGGAAACTAGAAAAATATAAGAATTTGTCTCAACGTTATAATTAGGCCTGCGGTTATTAACCGAACCGAACCAAAAAGTTCGATCTTCAGTTCAGTTTGGTTAGAAAGTTTGGTTCAATTCGGCAATTAAAATCAATTTGGTTCTCGGTTCGATAATCAGTTAGTTCGTTTTCTTTAAAAAAATTACCAAATATCTTAAACCAAAATTCCAAACCGAACTAACCAAAATCCGAACCAAACTAACCGAACTTAACCAAAGATTTTTGAATTTTACTCAATTTAAACAGAAAATTTAACTGAAAACCAAAAATTTGTTAGAAAATTAAATTTTGAAACCTAACCAAAAAACGAACAAAAATTCTTATGGGTGAGATTTCGACTGATCCGAACTAACCGAAGAAACCGAACCAGCAGCCTAGTTATAATAATCTACAACTCTGAGTTCAATATAAGAGGAAACTACATGACTACAGGCTTCTGTCATCTTGTCAACACATGAGATATTATTGTATCACACAAATCAGTACCCAGGTTTTGGACATCCAAAGAATCAATTTTTCAAGTTACCTGCTTGCAGAGCCAAATGAACAACCCACCGGCTAGGATCCCAGTAACAACCCAGTTTCCAGAACCATGCTCTTGCCCCTCCTTTACAAGATCAAAGCTAGCGGCCAACATCACACCAGCAGCCATGCCATTGCATATTCCAGCCCACTGAGGATCGAGCTCAACAAAGAAGAAGGGCACTGCGCCTAACCCAGTGGCAGCAGCCATTGCCAAGGTGAACAATACAACTGTTGAGACTGAGACTTTGCTGTGACTGCCTCTCTTCTGATCACCCATTCCAATGTCATGTAAGGTTTTCTCTACACCGCTTCCGTCTATAACGTTTCTCCTCACGTTTCCATCAGGAGAAGCTCTTGCTTTATGCGAGATCTCCTCCTGAGTGTCTCCGTCACTGTTCCCAATGAATATAGCGATGAATAAGAACAGAAGCAGCAGAAGCTTTTTGCAGCGTGGATGCATCATTTGATTTGACGCAAGTTTTTTAAACTTAAATGAAATCGAATAAATTCCAAAGGCGTTGTAGAATCAAAACTGTATCAAGAGGAGATGACTGTTTCCTGTTTAACACATCACGAGGAAAAGTATCAAACTCAGCAACTGTAATTGGGAAAGCAAATTTAATGAGCATGAGATTACAAAAAAAAAAAAAAAACAGAACTCAAACTCATCAATAGGAACAGACATAACATAACCGTACATGATTATGTCTGTTTAATTAAACACCAGATTGATCAAAATATCGTATTTTGGTGAAAATCATAGAACCAATACAAACGAATTAAAACAATTTTTTTAGAGTAAAATAAATAAATAACATCATCATTAAGAAACGCAGAACAACAAAGCAACGATCGTAACAGAATCGTTCTCATTCTCCTTTCAATGGACAAAATGCGATTTTTAATTGCAAAATTCTGCAATTCGATCCACCATCCTACATGATCTAGACTACCCAATCGATACATTCTACGACGAACCCAGATCAATGAAAGTACATAAAAGGGACTCGTGGAGCTTACCAGCACAAGAGGAAATCAAAGCTAGGGGAATGTTAGATTCTTTGGGAATGAGCAGCCAATGAAGAAGGATTTAGCGATGTAGTCAAGGGGATGATTGAGAAAACGTTTGACAAAAGGAACCGAACCCTAACGCTTAGGAGTCAATTAAGTCAAATTATAACAGACACAAGTCCTCTGATTTATACACTTTTCGATAAAATCTTATTTTATTATTAAATAATTGTAAATAAGGTCCCTCAAGTTTGTTAGTTTACGGAAATAGCCAGTTAACTCTGTAAAACGGATGAAATTAACGTCCAGTTTGTTAGGTTCGAAGCTTCTTATTAGGAAAAGCTAATCGTGATTAGGAAAGTCGTTATAAGCTCGGCGATTAAACATCTAGTAACTCAACATATCCGAATCTTAAATATATTTTCAACATATCCGAATCTTAATAATATATTTTTCAACTAATAACTTACAACAAATCGTTTGCAAATATTACAAGATGGTTTTTGAAAATCGTTTTCCAGTTTTTTTTTTAACTTAATCGATTTCCAGTTCCAAAGATTTTTTTTCTGTATCATCACAAAAAATTCGTAACTACCGCAAAATATATCAAATTTGTTATAAAAATAATGGAAAAGTCTATATTTATTCATAACATAGATGTTCCTTATATATGAGATTACACTGTCATAGATAAATAGAAAGATTACAAATCATAATCTCTTGGTTATGAGTCATCCACAATCTGGTTCATAACATTCCCCTTTGGATGCCATAACCATTTAGAGCTTGTAATGTGCTTTAATGTTACCTCATTAAAACTTTACCAGAAAAACCCAATTGAGACAAAACCATGGTGAAGAAAAAAGAATACAATACACATTACTCCCCCTGATTTACATTACTGAAGGTCCCTTGGACCTATCCAATTTTCTGCAATCCGTGGGTGATGAAAATCTTGGGCAGAATATGCTTCGTCCTCGAACATGATAGTTGGTTCATCTTTACCATCGGGCATGCCACAATCTGATCGAACATATTGAGTCATCGACCTCAAATACACACACACGAAATATTAGATGATGTTGCTGTGATATGCGTGTACCACCATGTGTAAAACATAACCTGTCTGAAAACAAATCAACAAATCAACAAAACCAAATAACCCCTCTTTGGGCTGGTTAGTATAAAATAAACCAAAATCAAAGGCTTCTTCATCGTCCCTCTTATGGACCAATCAGATCAGTGTCTAAAACAAGACTTCTGCGTCGTCCATCTCAGGACTAAATGGACTTCCTTATCGTCCACCTTTGGACTGAATGGACCAGTGTCCAAAACAAGTGATCTCACGCCCATGTACTAGATAATGAGTGAGACTGGTCCATATTAAATCTTTTGATTACCCTTTTCTGTATATACTATTTGATGCACAAGGATTTCATTGTTAATGTACTCAAGCTGTAATCCCAAACAAAACTTTGTTTTCCAAGATGTTTCATCTCAAACTCTTTCTTGAGATATTCAACTGTTTGAGAAATTGTATCCAGAGGTTCCTAGGATATTCAGATCATATACTTTGATGATTATCAATATTGTTCTCGAGAACTTGTTGATCTTTCAGCTCAATACCCTTTAGTACTTTCATTATCCAGTGGACCATATAAATATGCAGTCACTACATCAACTTGCTGCAAGTCTAATTTTTTCTCTTATATAGCCAGACTTATGAGAAATCTAAAAGTAGTTGCATCCACCACATGGGAGTATGTCTCCTCATAATCTATTACTGGTCTTTGTGAGAATCCTTGTGCAACATCA
>NC_027748.1:41410632-41411388 GCF_000695525.1 Brassica oleracea var. oleracea | reverse complement strand
TGATTTCATTCTATTTCTTTTCCCATTCTTTTACCAGCTTTATTATTTTTTTTTTCTCCTCTTGGTCTTAAAATGATCCGTGTACCTGGCCTTAAATATAATCACCCATAGTTGGCTCAATGTACTTTATTATTGTGGGAAATCATATCCAACATATATCCCCATCCTCCTTTTGAGGTCCCATCTTAGTTCTATGCGGTGGAACAATTAGTACATAGACAACACATCCAAATGTCTTATGATGGGGTATGTCTGGCTCTTGACCCGTTAATAACTGTGATAGGGGATATCTATGCTCACTAAATGGAATGGCCTGATGCGTATTAACTTAGGTGCATGTAAATTTCGTGTAGCCCAAGCTGTGAATGAGAGTTTTGACCTCATAAGTTATGGTTTTTCAATCAGCTATTTGCGTTTTAAAAGATTTCGGCCAAGCCGTTCATGGTATGGACATGTATCACAGAATTGTCCACACTTACCCCCATGAACATACCATAATCGTAGCCGTTTTACTGGTGATGGTCTAATGAGTTTTCCTTGTGTACATGCTACACTCGTGAGATTCTTTGGGATAACTTTTCTTATCTTTTAATGTGTGCCTTTTGAATATCAATGTTTGCATTATGTTTGGACCAGGATGACCAATCCGGTCGTGCCATAAGGTGTATATTTTCGCAGGCTTTTAGCCTCTATCATACTGATCTATGCATAGTCTAGGTCAGTAGAGAATGCAGGTATAGTCTTTAGGACTTATTA
>NC_027748.1:41409743-41410587 GCF_000695525.1 Brassica oleracea var. oleracea | reverse complement strand
TCATATAGAAAAATCATTCATTCATTTAATCTAAGCAGACAATGTAATAGAAATAAATTTAAGGAGATAAAAATCAGAGAAAGCATACAAGCAATGCAATCACACAAGTTTGATGTCGAAATTAGATTATCAACTTGATTCTTTTAGGCAATCATAAGTCTCATATTCCATAAGATCATTTTGATCATGTTCGAAATTATTTTCACCATCTTTATAGACCAAGTGGGTTTCAGGATTCTTCCCTTTCAGACTCTCTTTGATAGAGGTCACAAAAATGTTTGGGAGTCCTTCATATCTTAGCCCAATGGTTTCCCATTCCACATCTATGGCACACTGATTTGGTCGATCTTTGTGGTTTAAAGGATATACCACGGCCAAATGTGTTATAGTGGCCATGGCCACATCCTTTTCACCCTCCACGGCCATGACCGTGTGGTCTATCATTCTGGACGTGGTTGCCTTTTTTTTTTCTTCTGCCTTATTGGTATCAGGTAATGGGGTTAATCCAGGAGGTCTCAATTCACTGTTTCTCATCAGTAATTCATTATTTTTCCCAGCTAGCAATAGACTCATCCACGGACTTAAAGTCCTAGATTCTGGGATTCCTCCAATCAAATAGTGCCTTTGGTAATAACACCGTTCTTTGGTGATCATATCTCGATTTTTAACTCTGTCCAAAGGTCTAGAAGATTCTCTATAGTCAGATACTGATCTTTGAGACTCTTAATAAGATGATGGCTAATAATTAATATTGTCTTGTATCAATCTTTTTCATTGGCATTATTGCCTTCTATGATACATTCACCAAGTCTTTTTGACTTTAGGATAATCTTTGTATCCAATG
>NC_027748.1:41406643-41408498 GCF_000695525.1 Brassica oleracea var. oleracea | reverse complement strand
GGTCGCGGACGTCCTTTGTTGCTTGATCGGGAACGCCTTGATCGTCGGACGCGAGCTGTCTGATGCTGTCGCGAACGAGGAAGAGGTCGCGTGCTGGAGCTACTCTCGGATCGCGAACGTCTGAGCTAGGATCAGGAACGCCTTGGGCTGAAGCTGATCGGGGACGCGAGCTGGAACAGATGCGGGAACAAGAGACGCGATCAGGGTTTAGGGTTCGTCGGATCGCCGGTTAGGGTTAGGGTTTTAGGGTTTTTCGATTTGAGTATTAGCTTAGGGATTTAGAGTTTCGTGCTGATAACGTGTTATAAAAATAATGGAAAAGTCTATATTTATTCATGACATAGAAGTTCCTTATATAGGAGATTACATCATAGATAAATGAAAAAATTAGAAATCATAATCTTTTGGTTATGAGCAATCCACAGTCTGCTTCACGATAAAATTCATTTTATATACAATAATACAAATATTTATTGGAAATGACTAGATGTGACAATGTCGACACTAAAGCTAAACATGCTATATATATGTAACGATATCGCATTTCTGTCGATATTAGTAATTTAGTATAGTGTAATATCTTATATAATATTTGACAAGCATTACATTTACATGTGAATATCAAAATAACTCCTAGAATTTTTAAACAATTAGATTGATCTTTTAAATATATATAGTATATTTTTAGGACAATTCTCTCAAATAAATTTTTTTAAATTTTTGTCACAAAAATAGGATTCAAAAACTAAAATAACCAAAATAGCATTTTTTTTATTTCAAAAATTTTAATTTTTTTTTTAAAATTTGAAATCCTATCCCCGAAACCCCACTTCTCAGCTCTAAATCATAAACCCTAAACCCTAAACCCCACCCTTTAACTCTAAACCATAATGTCTAGATTAATTAACATTAGGTATAAGTGTATCTTTACTTCTTTATGTCTATTCTAAATAATTTCTCTATTTTTTTATTAAACTATCCATAAAATTAATTAATAATCTACAGAAAAATTATTATTTTTTATTCTTTTCTTAAATAAAAAACTATGAAATTATATAATATAATTAAAATATATATGACACTTAATGATTTTGAATATCAAAAATCTGATAATTTTATATATTATTAACAAGCATTACATTGTCATGTATCAAAATCAAAATGATTCCTAAAATTCTTAAAAATTAGAGTGTTTCTTCTAAATATATAATATATTTTTATTAAACTAACCATAAAATTAATTAATAATCTATAAAATATTTTTCTATTCTTTTATTAAATAAAAAATTACAGAATTAATGATTTCGAAAATCAAAAATTTGATAATAATTTGTATATCCATCTTTTTAATTTATATTATTAAAATAAATTAAATAACCACATTAACCATATAATAAAATCATAAATTTTAATTTTATTTTATATATATCATATTAAAATTTTTAAAACGACTACAGATTATTAAAACTTTTAAAAATCTCTGAAATTTTTGTCATCAATGATTTAGTTTTTTTTTTTGTTAGGGATGTTCATCAATGATTTTTCCCATCTCTTCACCAGGCGACTAACAATAATTTGTCTATCAAATCTGCCTTGATAGAAAAACAGGTGCGGAGTCATGTTCTTACCTTTTGCATAGCAAGATTTTCCCAGTCAACACCTCGAAAGAAGGGATGTGATTTAACCTGGAAATGAGACCAGAAATGTTACATATCCTTCTGCTGTAGCATGCATTTAGAAACCAGTTGTTTCTCTGTTCTGCGGCTTTAGTAAAAAGTAAAAGGGAAAGTAGTTGAGTACCTCTGCAGCCCCATTCGCCCCCAGTCGTTTTTCCGGCTCATGAACAAGAAACCTA
>NC_027748.1:41397588-41406471 GCF_000695525.1 Brassica oleracea var. oleracea | reverse complement strand
GAGTTTGTCTAGGATCAGGAACGCCTTGGGGCTGGAGCTGATCAGGTGGACACGAGCTGGAACGGAGTCGCAAATGGATTAGGGTTCGTCGGTATCGTCGGGTTCGGATTAGGGTTTTAAAGCAAATCGGCGCGCACTATATCTGTGCGTGAGGGCGCGTCGGTGGTCAGATCGACAAGCGGTTTTCACTGACTGATTCGTCTCGGCAAGGGATTCGATTTGATATCTTGATCGTTTTCTGGGTCCTCGCGGTTTGGGAGAACTGCATCTTTGAAGTTCCGAGGCAGATTCCTTTTCGTTTTAGGGTTTTAGGGTTTTGTTGATTTGGTTTTAGGCTCAGGGTGTTAGAGGCTATCGTGCTGATAACGTGTTATGAACTTAAGGTTTAGGAATCTGTAAGTTGTGTGTATTATTACTCAATCATAAGGTGCCTTTATATATGAGAGTTACAAAGAGATAAAAGGAAAGACATAAATATGGAAAGTGTACAAATACAAAGAAAAATAAATAGGGTTTCCTTTTCTCTAAAGCCTAAGCCGCCTCTCTCTCCTCTTCATGCGGCCGCCTCTCTCTCTCTAGGGTTGGGCCGTCTCTCTCGGTATTGGGCCGGTTATATACCGGGCCGGTTATATACCGGGCAGGTTATAGACCGGGCCGGTTATGAACATCCATCGTATTTATAACACCTTTCACCTTTTTCATTTTTTCTTTCCCTTCATCTTCCTTCTGAATCCAGCCGCCTCTCTCCATCTCTCAAACTAGCTCAGGGTTCGTACCACACTCTTCCTTCATATTTCCATCGTTAACCTAGAACGGTCTGGATCTTTATTCTAAAACCTTAATTCCCAAGGCGCTAGATATCTTAAAAATTGTTATCCATTTTGGTAGTTTGATTTACGAGGTTTCTACTTCTTATATTGATTTCATCATTCACCATGGTGTTATAGGTTTCTTCGTTCTCGTGCTGTTGTGTTGTTGATTTTGTTTGTTTAATTTCGTTATTACAGATGTCAGCATTAATGGATCAAGATTCATCAGGGATGTTCAAGGTTCAGCAAACCATTGGAAGTGTCGTGTGTTGCAAGTGTGGTGTTCCTATGCCACCAAACGCAGCCAACATGTGTGTCAACTGTCTCCGTTCCGAATTCGATATCACCGAAGGCTTACAGAAGAGTATCCAAATCTTCTATTGCCCTGAGTGTGGCTGCTACTTGCAGCCACCCAAGACGTGGATCAAAGCTCAGTGGGAATCCAGAGATCTCTTGTCTTTCTGCATCAAGAGGCTCAAGAATCTCAACAAAGTCAGGCTCAAGAACGCTGAGTTCGTCTGGACTGAGCCTCACTCCAAGAGAATCAAAGTCAAGCTCACTGTTCAAGCCGAGGTTCTTAACGGTGCTGTTCTTGAGCAGTCTTATCCTGTTGAGTATACGGTTAGAGACAATCTCTGTGAGTCTTGCTCGAGGTTTCAGGCCAACCCTGATCAGTGGGTTGCTTCGGTTCAGCTTAGGCAGCATGTTTCTCACAGGAGGTCTTTCTTTTATCTCGAACAGTTGATTCTCAGGCACGATGCTGCTTCTCGCGCCGTAAGAATCAAGCAGGTTCATCAAGGGATTGATTTCTTCTTTGGGAATAAAAGCCATGCTGATAGCTTTGTTGACTTTTTGAGTAAAGTTGTTCCCATTGAGTATCGTCAAGACAAGCAGTTAGTGTCTCATGATGTCAAGAGCAGCTTGTACAACTACAAGTACACTTACTCCGTTAAGATCTGTCCTATATGCCGTGAGGATCTTATCTGCCTGCCTTCCAAAGTTTCTAGCTCCTTAGGAAACCTTGGTCCGCTTGTGGTGTGCACGAAAGTTTCTGACAGAATCACGCTGCTTGATCCTAGAACCTTGAGGTGTGCGTTCTTGGACGCCAGACAGTACTGGAGATCCGGGTTTCAATCCGCTCTCACCAGCAGGCAGCTTGTGAAGTACTCAGTGTTTTATGTGGAACCACCTGTTGGTGAAGCGACTGTTGGAGGGCAAAAGTACGCTCTATCATACGTCCTCATCGCACGTGAGTCAGACATTGGTAAGATGTTAACTGTCCAAACTCATCTAGGACATATCCTGAAAACAGGAGATCAAGCTTTAGGGTATGATATCTACGGTGCAAATGTTAACGACGATGAAATGGACGAGTATCGTTTGCATGGGCGGCTTCCTGAAGCGATTCTTATCAAGAAATGCTATGACAAGGAGAGAGAGAGGAAGAAGGGGAAGCCACGTGCGTTTACGACCAAGAAGCTTCCGATGGAGATGGATGAGTCAAGAGGAGGGCGCGGAGTTGATCCGGGGAAGATGGAGAATGAATATGAAGAGTTTTTGAGGGATCTTGAAGAGAACCCTGAGCTGAGGTTTAACATATCATTGTACAAGAACAAGGATTATCAAGAGTCTGATGAGACTGCTTCAATGACGGATGGAGAAGGTGCACCGACTGTGCCGATTGAAGAGTTGCTTGCTGAGCTTGAGCTTAGTGAAGAAGGAGAAGGCGATGGTGAAGACGACATGGATGAGTAATTTTCCTTCTAAAACACACTCAAGGATTGGAAGTTTAATCCCGAACTGTTTTCTCTTATACCTGCTCTTTAATTTTGTCAAAAATATATTTATGTATGCTAGCGGTTGATATTGTATGCTAATATTATAGCTAATTATACTTTGTTTGAAATTTTGATTTTCGAACGTGTAATAATTGCAACTACGGTGGATCATACAGTGAAGACAATCTTTGTCGCCACTATCAGTGGAGTGTAAAAGAAACAGAATGGCTCACATTCAAATCCAATCTCTCTTAATCCTTTCATTAAAAAATGTCTTTTTTAGTTTAGGAAGAATGCAAGTTGCTCACATTCAAATCCAATATCTCTTAATCCTTAAGGCAACTTCATATGCAGACTAGCATAAAATCTAATAAGAATGAGCAAGTGAAAACAGAGAAATGAATGGCATAATGTAACAAAACAAATCTTAGATATATCTTTCCTCTTTAACCCATGAAACATACTGCGCAAAAGGATACAGCCATAGCTCGACTAACAATGTCACCAGGATGCATAGCAACTTTGTCAAAATCTCTGTCTCTAACATCTTGTTGCCTGTGTAAAGATCAACAACATACAGAGAGTAAACTATAGTAAAAGCTTAAAACGACCATCTTTCTCTGATATATGTTGGAACCAGATAGAGAAGTGAATAATGTGATAAAAGCTTTACTTTTTATCTTATTGATCAACTGGCTTTATATAGCCTTAATTTTCACAAACATTCAACTGCCTCTTACATTCTCAGAGGTCTTTAACAACATGAAACAAACTAGTGGCCACATAATTGGCACTTATTAAGACTACTACTAGTAAAGACCAAGTCTAACAATTATCATGGAAGAGGGACTAGGCTTGGCACGTACACATAGCCACAAAACAAGATGCCAGCATAGTCATCCATGTAGTCTCGTGCTGTCTCACGTTGATTAATTATGCCAGTCTCGTCAACTTGATAAAGAATCAGGCCAGTAGGAGCCGCCCTAGCACACCATGCGATGATACTTAATTTTGTTGGCAATGCGGTATACGGGATGAGGGCGATGTTTAATGGGATGTACGTAACGCCGGGAGATCAGGTCTGGCCACAGAGAAGTATTTGGTAAAGGACACATTCCCATTAGCCAACTTGCTGGAAACCGACACCACGATGGGACTTGTTTGTTCTTGGTTTTGTTCTACCAAAGACAAGCAATCCCCATTGTAGCCGCCTAGGTAGGTATCCTCATCAGGGTAATTAGAATCACATGGAAAAAGATATATGTCATTGAATTTCTCAAGGGAGAAATCAAATCCTAGAATATAGTTTCTTTTCTGATTCCTACCAAGCCAGTACATGTTACCGTCCACAGACACACCGTTGCAGTAGCGACGTACTCCCCGGTCAACCTTGCCAACATCAAGAATTTTCCACGACTTCGTGTTGCAGTCGAATATCTCAACTTCTCCAACATAGTGTTTAAGGGAAAACTTCAGTATCTTGTACTCACGTTGAGGCTTGTTAGTGTCGTACCCGAGCCCGTAGGAATCATAAGCCCTGAACCGCCGTTGAATGGGACTAGGCTGGACCAGGTTGATCTTCCTTGTGAGGGGATTCCAAAGGACGAGCTTGGCGAATAATGATGATTCCGTGCTCCACATGCACAACGTGAGTCCATCGCAGTGACCCATGGGATAGAATGTTTGGTTGGAAGTCGTCTGGGATTGGTGAGTCTGAACGTGTCTTGTTCACCAGATCCAAGATTTGTACCGTCTGATCAGTTCGGAGGAATGTTTCCTCGGAACGAGCCAAATGTCCGTAGATGAACTCCTTGTCGTTGATGAGAGTGTACAACTGCTTGCGTGTTGTCTTTGTTCGGACCAGTGATTCCGCGGGAACTCTGTAAAGAATATCCCTAATCAAGTCTAGTGGTAGCGTCAACAAAGAAGAAGCCATGGACGAAGGTTTTCAAAGTAAAAGTTTTCTTGTACAAATGTTTTCTTATCAGTGAGCAATACAAATGTTTTCTTCTCAGTGAGCAAGAACTATATATATAACAATCTATTTGGTGGTTCATACCTACCATATGTTCAAATCCGCTGGCAATACGAAGGATGAAGAAGAAAAAGGGGATGTGGACACGAGCTGGTAGTTTTCCTCTGACCTAACTGTTAGTCAAGAGAGAAAGATGGGAAAATGTATTCATAAATGTAAATGTGTGTACAATGTTGTTCACTATTATAAATCCAAAACAACCATTAGGCACTTCTTGAGAGATCGTGTTTAACGTATTCAAGTTTCTAAAGAAAATGATTTTTATACAATAGTGTGAACGTTTTGAAAATATAACACGTTAAACCAAAATGAATGACATTTATGTAACACTTTAATTAGAGATTAGCATACCATATGGTCAAACCAACTGGCAATTATATACGAAGGATGAAGAAGAAAAAGGGGATGTGGACACGAGCTGGTAGTTTTCCTCTGACCTCTGACCTAACTGTTAGTCTGTTTTAGTTGAGAGAGAGAGAGATGGGAAAATATCTTTTCATTAAATGTAACTGTGTGTACAATGTTCACTATATATAAATCCAAAACAACCGTTAGGCAATTCTTGAGAGATCATGTTTAACGTATTCAAGTTTCTAAGGAAAATGATTTTTATACAATAGTATGTACTCTTTGAGAATACAACTCGTTAAACCAAAATGAATGACATCTATGTAACACTTTAATTAGAGATTATCTACAAGAGTACATTCGCTATCATGTGCACAACTAGTCAAAATAAACTCGAGAAAGATCCTTAAGACAAGTTAATTAGTACTAATTAACCTTGTCACATTTTTCGATTTTTCCCTTGTAAACCCTTCCAAAACCGCCTTCACCGATCAAATATTCTTGTCTGAAGTTCTTGGTCGCAGTAGCTAGCTCCCTGAAAGTGAATGTTTGCGCAGCAATGTTGTTTATCACTTCTTTGTTTGCATCATCGTTCTTGTTTTGCTCATTTCCAGTCTTATTAGGCTTTGGATTCTCTGTAAGCAGTAAGCACCACAAAATTTTACTTGTAAATCTCTAATATCTAAAAACTGAAATATCTGAAAATTTTATGAGCTTACCAGGGTGTGTTTAGTTTTTGTCTCTACTGGTCAATTCACCAATTCTCATGCGGCTGTTGTCTGAATCTTTGGGAGCCTTTTTTTTCTTTTCATGGAAATAAAAAAAAATTGGGTGGTATTTCTAATAATAAAACTAAAATTAACACTTATACCTCTCACAACTAAACAAGAAAAAAAAACACAACGTGTTTATATGGGATTCTTATTGTAAAATAGACAATATTTACACATAATACAAATAACAAAAATGGGGGCATATATTCACAATCACCACAAATATTGGGCTTCCTAAATTATTTTTACTAGGTGCATAAATTTAAAAATTACCATATATTCGCATATAAAATTAGTTAATAAAAATACTATTTTAAAACCATTATGGATGCATAGATAAAATGTTACGAGAATACATATAAGAATTAAAAAAACTACCAATAGATTCGAGAACTAAATGTATAAGACCAAAAATAATCCATGATTTATGTTCTAAATAGTTCATTCTACTTATTATCATATTATAAATAATGTTAAAATTTATATATACATGAATATCTTCTTAATAGTAGGATAAATTTCTATAATAAAAATAACAAAATATAAATAGTGAAGGTTAACGTTAGTTTCAAATGAGAAAATTAAACACATGTCCAAATGCTTAAATGTAAAATATTTTTCTACTGCTTAATAACTTGCTCACCATGCCCGTATATTTATAAAAATATAGAAGAAAAACAATAAGAGTACATGTTAAATAAAATGGAATAAGCAAATCAAACACATTACAGTATTCTTACATCCGTATTAAGATTACACTAGATTAAGAATTACGCGGAATAAACATTATATACGTACAAATTATTTTTACCTACTATTTTTTATTTTACGTTTTACATGAATAATAGATATATTAAATAATTGAAAAGTCAAAACAATTTTATATATAATTAAGCTGGAGAAAATACATAAATCAAAACAATCACTCTTTTTAATTTACTTTATGGTAAATAAATCTAAATAATCACTTTTATCTATTTAATGATATATATTTAAATTTAAATGATATTAACATATATATATAGTAGTATATTTATTTATTAAAAAATATAATTTCATACTCATATGATTTTATGATAATTTGAATTTTTAAAAAATCGATAAAAAAATTTAATGTGAGATTTTTAATAATTATAGTAATTTATAATCATTTCAAAAATTCAATGTAGATCCCCGCAATAAAATGTTAAGTTCTCAATACTTGTTCAATGCGAATTCTGATATAACTATATATTTTAATTTTATAGATATTAAAATAGATATATATATATTTTAATCTGCATATTTATTAAATGAGACTTCATACTCATATGGTTTTATGATTATTTGTATCTTGTTTGAACAGAAAATCTAAACCACTAATCACAAAATTTTATTAATATTTTTTTTTAAATTCAAAATATAACATATACAGAAAAAATAAAATTTTATTATATGAATAATGTAATTATTTATTTTATTTTAATAATATAAAATTATACAAAAATGATAGAGTATATACAAATTGTTATTAAATCATTATTATTCAAAATAATTAATTGTCATATTTATCTTGATCATATTACGTAATTCTATAACTTCAATTTAAGAAAGAAAAAAGAATATTTTTGTACATTAATAATTAAGTTTATAGTTAATTCAGTGAAAATTATAATATATATTTAGATGAACCAACTCATTTCTCTAAGAAATCTAAGAATTATTCTGGTGATATTACATGTCATAGTTTAAATGTTATAATGTTTATTAATTAATATTTAAAGGATCGTAGATACATCATTCTCATTTTTACCTTTTTTAGTATTATATAGAAGAGAGTAACCACACATATCCCCTATATATTAATTGAGAAGCATTTGAAAAATTAGAACCTTAATTTTGTATTAATTAAAAAAAAACTCCAAATCCTAGGTGGCACTCTAAATGTCTTCTAAATTCCATTCCAAAGAATTCTAAAGCATCTAATATAAAGTATAGTTTAATCTAATGGTGTCACATTATTTCATAATTATATAACACTAAAGAACATTATATTAATCTAAAATATAGGAAGTGTGTATTCTTTCCTTAAATAAAAGCTACGGAATTACCTAATATGATTTACATATATATGGCAATTAATGATTATGAATAATAAAGATTTGATAACAAATTTTGCATCCTTCTTCATTTTTGTTTAAATTTATATTATTAAAAAAAATTAAACAATCACATTAAACATATAATAAAAAAATTAGATTTTTTCTTATATGTTATATTTTGAATTTTTTAAAATGACTTTAAATTACAAAAATGAGGAAACCTTATATGTTATATTTTTTTAAAAGCGTATATATGACAATTAATGATTATGAATAATAAAGATTTGGTAACAATTTTTTCATCCTTCTTAATTTTTGTTTAATTTTATATTATTAATAAAAGTAAACAATCACATTAACCATATAATAAAAAATATATTTTTTATTATATGTTATATTTTGAATTTTTAAACGATTTTAAATTACAAAAATGAAGAAACTTTATATATTATATTTTTCTTTTAATTTTATATTTAAGAAAAAAATAAACAATCACATTAACCATATAATAAAAAATTAGATGTTTTCTTATATGTAATATCTTGAATTTTTTAAAATGACTTTAAATTACAAAAATGAGGAAACCTTATATGTTATATTTTTTTTAAAACGACTTTAAAATACAAAAATGAGGATTAGCTTATAGTTATATGTTATATTTTTCTTATATGTTAGATTTTTTCTTATATGTTATATTTTGAATTTTTTAAAACGACTTTAAATTACAAAAATGTAAGTTCTCCTTAAGTATACGACTAAAAACATTAAAATGACATGTATCAGTTCGATGGTTGATTTGAAAGCATTCGAAACCATATGTAAGATAAAACTCAAAATAATTCAACTGTGAAAACAATACTGTTCACATTTTCAAGAATGTGTTCGAGGGAAGAAATAAGGTTTTTATGTCATAATTTGTTTAATGTCCACTATAGAACATTATATTAACGTAAAATATAAGAAATGTGTATTCTTTCCCTAAATAAAAGCTACGAAATTACTTAATATTATTTACATATATATGACAATTAATGATTATGAATAATAAAGATTTGATAA
>NC_027748.1:41338526-41397496 GCF_000695525.1 Brassica oleracea var. oleracea | reverse complement strand
ATATGTTATATTTTGAATTGTTTAAAATGACTTTAAATTACAAAATGAGGAAACCTTATATGTTATATTTTTATTATATGTTATATTTTTTCTTATATGTTATATTTTGAATTGTTTAAAATGACTTTAAATTACAAAATGAGGAAACCTTATATGTTATATTTTTTTAAAAACGATTTTAGAATACACAAATGAGGACACCTTATATGTTATATTTTTATTATATGTTATATTTTTTCTTATATGTTATATTTTGAATTTTTTAAAACGACTTTAAATTACAAAAATGTAAGTTTTCCTTAAGTATACGACTAAAAACATTAAAATGACATGTATTAATTCGATGGTTGATTTGAAAGCTTTCAAAATCATATTGAAGATAAAAGTCAAAATTATTCAACTGTGAAAACAATACTGTTCACTTTTTTCAAGAATTGTTCGAGGGAAAAAATAAGGTTTTTATGTCATAATTTGTTTAATGTCCACTATAGAACATTATATTAACGTAAAATATAAGAAATGTGTATTCTTTCCCTAAATAAAAGCTACGAAATTACCTAATATGATTTACATATATATGACAATTAATGATTATGAATAATAAAGATTTGATAACAATTTTTGCATCCTTCTTCATTTTTATATACAAATAAATTCACTCTCTTTATCCTAGTAAGAATAAGGAAGTGTTTTCATTAAATTACTATAATGTCATAAACGATGTTTGATAGCAAATAAAAACTAAAACACATCAAAAAATATATACAAAAATAAAATTTTAAACTATAATACCCAATTTTTAAGTTGTGTATTCGATTGTCGGCTAATACACAGACCAAACGTATACCCAGATTTAGAGTGAGATTGATTAAAACTTTGAAAACTTTTGCTATCAAAGCGTGTAACTTTAATTTGCCTGTTAAAATTTTACTGTTAGAAAATTGGATATAGATTAAAAATATTAAAAATCATAGAATTGTGGCTTTAAAATTAGTTCTTGCTTGCATCAGTCTATATATTATTTATTAATGAAAACCCTTGAACAAAAAGGGTAAAATCAGTTATTTTTGCTGTGAAAAATTTAAAGAGAGCTTTTAAAACTTTAAAATGTTTAAAGTTTTATTGGAAACAAATTGAATTTAAATTTTTTACAATTAAGTTAAAATTTCAAAAGCCATTAAACTAAATGACTAATCGGACCCCTAAGAACGTTTGAAACAGACAGGTATATGGATATGCCCAAAGCCAAACCGAGTCTAATCATTTCTGATCTGTCCCGTTTCGGTTTTGGTTCCGGATATTTTGAGGGAGATGGACATGTATGGGAGCTCAAGGTATGACGTATTGCTGCTGAAAGAAGACATGAAGAACACAAACTGGTTACATAGCATTTGATGACAGGACGTTGGATCATGGACTCATGTTTGACAATGGAGGATTCGAGCTGCTTCCTGAGCCCTTTGCCCCACTATAACGCACACACACACACATCACAAATAAACCATTTTTTTCTACACAATATGTTAATTTGCATGTTTAATGACAGATGATAAGATATAAGGCTTTAGTGGTTCTTGGTTGTTTGGTTAGTGATTCTTGGTTCTTAAGTTAGGTTTGTACTTTTGTAGTTATATAAGTATTTGAAGAGAAGTTAACGTATCGTAAGGATCTTACTCTTTAAGGAAGCAATTAGAATGTTAAAGAGGAAAGTAAGGTTCACATACCTAACGTGAATCAGAGACATACAATAGCTAACGCACAACTAACAACAACAGTGGAGTTTTTTCTTATCTATTATTCCATAAAATTGACTTTCATTAATGTCATATTTAAAATCCTTTAACAAAAAAAATTAATGTCATATTTAAAGATATTTCATTATGCTGCTTACAGTGTTACCTCATTATCATTAGGGCTGGTGATTTTACCCGTTAAATTTGATTCGATTCGTTATTTGTTTCAATTCGATCCGAAAATTCCGGATATTCGTAAACTTTCGAAGCAAAGCAAATACTAAAAATCAATATCCGTTAAAATCGAAGCAAATCACAAATATTAAAATTTTGGGAAGCGGATATCCGATCCGGCAATATATAAATACATGTATATCTTGATTATATTTAAAGTTTTTAATGTATAAAATTATATAATTATTATTCTAACATATGATTTGATAAATTCTATTCACATTATTACTTATATAAAAGTATTACATAAAAGGAAGATAACACATTTATGACAATTATAATCTTTTTCTTAAATTTTGTTTTATTATAATTTTTAACTAAGTTCAAAAAATTTACAAAATATGTAGATTCACTATTTCTTTTAATTTTTATCATATATATCATGCAAAAAATATTTTACAAAACAAATTTGTATCAAATTTTTAAGATTATATGTATTAATCAAAACATATGAGATATTCGTAAGTATTCGTAAATATCCGCAAATATCTATTTAGTTTTCGGATATCCATTTTTCCGAATATCCGTATTTTTCCGAATCAAAGCAAATCGAAAAATTAGATATACGTGACATACGAAACAAATCACAAATACCTTCAAAAATCCGGATATCCGATCCGTGCCCGGGCCTAATTATCATACCCTCATTTATATCACATACCAAACTTCCTTCCTCTTCAGGTGGGTCCATTTTTCTAAGAAAGAAATTTTCATCTCACCCAAATTAAATTTTATAAATATCAAAGGTGAAATAAGCTCAGCTTGCAACATTTCTCCCACTCTTTGTTGTTTTCCTTACCAATCTAGTCTTTGATCTTGAAATATCATATTTCTCATTATTAAAGAGAGAATATCCATTTGATTTATACATTAAATATCAGTTGAGTTACTATCACGTAAGCTATCAGAATACTCCAAAAAAAATTCATTATGAAGGCATATACATTTAATAATCAAATCAATTGACTAGTTCAATAAATACGAAAATTATTAATGATTTTAAAACGAAAAAAAAGAATAAAACAAAGAGAAATTAACAAAATGACAAATAATTTTAAGGTACTAAACTACGAAATAATAATATAAAAATTCTTTGAGGAAGAGAGTCAAAGGGCATTAAGCCAGAGAGAGAGAGAGAGAGAGAGAGAGAGAGAGAGAGAGAGAGAGAGATTTACGTTTCTCCGTTGCCGTCACGCCGAAGCGTCACTATAATCCCAAAGTTTTAGCAAAAATAGAATCTTTACACTCTCTCCTCTGACTGTTCTATCACTTGGTAGTCACTGAATCTATGGCAATGGCGATTCCAGATTCTCAACTACTTTCCGCTTTAAACCTTTAGCTCAAGCTCCTTCTTCACGAATTGCCGTTGTTAAAAGTGATTCCTCCACTATCTCTTAGCATTTATTCCACTCTCTCACACTCCTCTTCTTCAACGATCAGCTTCCACTGCCAGCTCTCAGGATTCTCCTCTGAACCCACCTCAAAGGTTAGTATCTCGCTCATTATCTTACTAATTGTTAACTTTGTTAATTAATTATGATTTTTTCATTATTAGGATTTTCATAATCTATGGTTTTTAATTGATAATCTAGTAATGTTCGCATTGGATTGTATCATCATTACCACTATTTTTTTTAAGTCATTTGCTTTAAATTTATGGTGGAGTTTGATTACGCTTTTGAATCCAACTTTACAACTACTTTTTTTTAGTTTTTTTTTTTTTTAATAACTCCTTTATTTATATTGCAAAAACGGGTTACAAGGCTAACAGACCTATCTTTCTCAAAAAAAAAATCTCCAAAGGACTTAACAATGCCCTTAGAAAATACTTAACCAAGAACCTAAGTAAGTAAAAGAGGTGCTTGCTGTTTTATTTTTCTTTACCATTGTGTTAATCTTTAGTCCTGATACATGTCAATGTGTCGATGATGTCATTCTTAGCTAACTCTCTAATTTACAAGTTAACTGTGTTATGTGGTTCTAAATTGTGTTCACTTTCAGTTTCAGGTGAATGAGAAAAACTTTGATGTGAGTGAGTGAGCCTACGACTACGAGCATTATAATGATGATTGTTTTGGCCTTAATTGTCCTTTTGGCATCCCGTTGTTTATCAGCAGACATAGACTCAGACAAGCAAGCACTACTCGAGTTCGCATCTCTTGTCCCTCACGCTCGCAAACTCAACTGGAACACCACAAACCCCATCTGCACATCAGGGACCGGCATCACCGGTGTAACCGCGCTCCGTTTACCCGGATCCGGACTATACGGACCATTACCTGACAAAACATTCGAGAAGCTTGATGCCCTCAGGATTATTAGCCTCCGTTCCAACAACCTCTAAGGGAACATCCCACTAACCATCCTCTCTCTACCTTTTATCAGATCTCTCTACTTTCATGACAACAACTTCTCTGGTACCATCCCTCCCGCTCTCTCTCCCCGCCTTGTGAATCTTGACCTCTCCGCCAACTCGCTGTCAGGCAATATCCCCGCGAGTCTACGGAGCCTGACTCAGCTCACTGATCTCAGCTTACAGAACAACTCTCTCACTGGACCAATCCCTGACCTCCCTCCTAACCTTAAGTACTTGAATCTCAGCTTCAATAACCTCAACGGCTCAGTTCCTTCTTCTCTCAAGTCCTTCCCAGCATCATCCTTTCAAGGTAATAGCCTTTTATGTGGAAGTCCTTTAACTCCATGCCCTGACAACACCACTGCACCAGTCAAAAAGGTTCTCTCTACTGCAGCTATTGTCGGCATAACTCCATGCCCTGAGAAGAACAAGCTGGTCTTCTTCGAAGGAAGTTCATACAACTTCGATCTCGAGGACTTGCTCAGAGCCTCTGCTGAGGTTCTAGGAAAAGGAAGCTACGGGACAACGTATAAGGCCATCTTAGAGGAAGGAACCACTGTGGTGGTGAAGAGGCTGAAAGAAGTAGCAGCTGGGAAAAGGGAGTTTGAGCAGCAGATGGAAGCTGTGGGAAGGATTAGTCCGCACGTGAACGTGGCTCCTCTCCGTGCTTATTACTTCTCGAAAGACGAGAAGCTGCTCGGTTTGATTATTACCAAGGAGGCAACTTCTCCATGCTTCTTCATGGTAATGATGATGTTTCACATGTGGTATTTGCAGTTAAAAATTGGATTTAACTAGCCCTTCTATTTCGGTTTTCCCAAAATTTGAAAAGTAATTCCGAAATTAACCGAATTACATTTCTGTTCCGTTTGAGTATCGGTAAATTTTGGGTTGCTTTTATTTCCTAAAATAACAAAATTTTTTTTTGGTTTTGTGTTAGAAATTGGTATAATTTTCTTGAAACTCAGATATTTTGGATAAATTCGGTTATTTCAGTTAGTTTGGTTAATTCGATTCGGTTGCTTTGATTAGTTCGGTTAATTTGATTCGGTTGCTTCCGTTATTTACAATTTTTTATAGTTTTAGAAAATCAAAAACCAAACCGAACCGAAGACTGAACCATTTTTCAAAATCCCACCAAACTAAACTGAACTCTAAGACAACCGAACAGAAACCAAAAATTTCGGTTCCGTCTGGTTCGGCTTTAACAGTAAGGGTTTTGATGATCCTATGCAGGAAACAACGAGGGAGGAAGAGCGGCGTTGGACTGGGAAACAAGGGTAAAGATCTGTTTAGGAGCTGCAAAAGGAATAGCTCACATACATTCTGCATCTGGTGCTAAACTCCTCCACGGAAACATCAAATCGCCAAACGTACTCTTAACACAAGACCTCAATGCATGCGTCTCGGATTACGGTATAGCTCCTTTAATGAGCCACCACGCATTGCTCCCGTCAAGAAGCTTTGGGTACAGAGCACCTGAGGCCGTCGAAACCAGGAAACACACCCCAAAATTCGACGTGTACAGCTCAACAGACTTTCGAACAATGTAAAAACCAATGATCGGGGAAATACCGTTACTGCCCATAGCTCGCCATACGATAACTTCCATTTCTTAACCCACATCACGACTTATCGTTGCTGCCTACGCCTGCCAATCGATAACGTCCAAAGAACCAAAAGCCTGAAACTTCATAACCCGAGAGGAACCATCACTCGGTCCACTACCTTCGGATACTGATGCGACGCACTCTTAACGTCCACTTACCATCGATATAAGCTCTATCCAAACTTCATAGCCCGAGTTGTTGTAGTTCTTATATTGAGTATTGTTTTTGTGTGGTTTAATAAAATTTTCAGTTTCCTTTTTTGGGCATCACCAAGTCCTAATGGGCTACAAATTTTGGGCGTATTTTGTGGATATGATCAATCTGAGAAAAGATGGGCTTCTTTAATTAGCTTCTCCTCTCAAGAACACTAAACTTCAGGTGCTATATTGTGAAAGGTGTTTGTAAACTATCCCCATCCAATGAAAACTAATGCTTCTTCTTTTTATTACACATCACAAAAAAAATTGTTAAAAAAAATATATATTTGGTAATGGATTTATCAGTGAGGCAATACTTTCACTTAATTAAATAATTCTTTTGTCGTTTACAAAGGGAGAGAAAAACCAATAAACGCATTGGCACGTGACTATAATTAAGGTCGTCACGCACGCGGAGCTGCTGGCGGAATCAGAAGGTTCGAGTGCCGTCTCGAACATTCTCTCTTGACTATAAAGAAAAAGGAAGTAGGGAGAGAGCTGCGAGGATCTTATTCGTTCTCTCTCTTTTGCACGCCATTACATAAAGAAAGAAAGCTCATCGGTTTCTCAGATCCACTTCTTCTTTGGTTCGGAACCTTCGCCTTCCTCTGTGATCTCTTGCGTTATATAAAGTTGGTTGCTTTAAGGTTTTGTCTTTGTTCCCTTGTGCAGGTCTGAGCCATGGCTTCGAAGAGGATTTTGAAAGAGCTCAAGGATTTGCAGAAGGATCCTCCTTCTAACTGCAGCGCAGGTACTCTTCTCTCCCTCTCTATCTCTTAGTCTGATTCTCACCGGATCAAAGACTCAAGCTTTCTCCTTACTTTGAAAGTTAGGTTGTGATAAAAAAAAATCATTACTTTGTGTGATCTATCTAAATTATGCGTTTGAATTGACTGATTCGTACCAAAGACTGAAGCTTTTTCCTTACCTTCACTAGTTTGAAGTAATTAGCATGTTAGGGTGTGATAAAGTTCAATACTTTGATTCATATAAGGAAAGTATTCTTTTTGAATTTTTGTGGCAAAGCTTTGATTTTTTTTTGTCTCTGGTTTGTTTGGTCTTATAATGAACTCAAGATGAACCTTTTCTTTTGTCACTTGATTATCTTAAAGAGTATCCAGAGCTCAGCATGGTTTGAATTTTACGTCTAGTGTCTCCTTTTGTAGCTCTTACTGATAACATGTATCCATTGATGTGGTTGTGAGGTCTGAGTTTGATGAAGAGATTTGAGTCTTATTTTTCTTGTTGTATGTCACTGCTGAATGCTGATATGTCTCTATTTGATGTGGTTGTGAGGTCTGAGTTTGATGAAGAGTCTTTATTAGTAACGTTTTTGTTATTGATGTAAGGTCCGGTGGCTGAGGACATGTTCCATTGGCAAGCAACTATCATGGGACCTCCTGACAGTCCCTATGCTGGAGGAGTCTTTTTGGTTTCCATTCACTTTCCTCCGGATTATCCTTTCAAGCCACCAAAGGTTTGTCTTTTTTTTTTGTTCTCAGTAACTCAAATCATCTTTTAAGTTCATGGTCATCACGTTTGTTAGCGATCTTATGATATGTGTTACTCTGATGCTCTTGCAGGTGTCTTTTAAGACAAGGGTGTACCACCCGAATATCAACAGCAACGGAAGCATTTGCCTTGATATCCTGAAAGAACAGTGGAGTCCTGCTCTTACCATATCCAAGGTTTGCGCTTTTGTATCTCTCTTGCTATTTTTTTTTTTTTTTTTTAACTGTAAGAAGACTGTTTATGTTTGTTAAGTGATGATGATTGATTGCTGTGGACTTAGGTTTTGCTGTCGATTTGCTCATTGCTGACTGACCCGAACCCAGATGATCCTCTTGTGCCAGAGATTGCTCACATGTACAAGACGGATAAGACCAAGTACGAGTCAACTGCTCGAAGCTGGACACAGAAGTACGCCATGGGATGATGAAGACTCAAGTTGTGGTCGAAGACAAGCAAAACCATAACGTTATTTCTCATCTAAATATATTGAACTCCATTTGTTGGCTTTTTAGTAAACGCTATTATGTGATGATAATCGAGCAACTAATATGCTCTTACTCCTCTGTTCTGCTGATATCACTATTATTTTACCTATTTACGGTTTTAATCCATCGAATTGCCTCATCATTTGCTTGTGTATGAAGTTGCTATTGCAACAACCTCGTGAATAGCTAAAATTTGGAAAAATATTCTGTTTCAGTTTAAAAAATTGCAACAATTATGGGAAAAATCTTCTTTAATGATTTCAAGAATAGTTGATGTATATACGCATTCGTCCTCCTAATGCTAAGAAAGCTGATGAATCTAATAATGTGGAAAAGACTACTAAAAGTTTGGTCTGAGGTTGATTTTCAAAACTATAAAGAAAGAAAGAAACGTAGAATATTGTTTGAGCAAAAAATATATATTTCCTGGTCGCTGAAAATGTCAAAAAAAAAAGGTCTTTTTTTAACGCTTTGTAACTTCATCAGAGAGATATAGGAACAACTCCATCTCGTACTGATTCATTTGAGTCAATAGTCAACTCCGTTGAGCGTTTTTCCGCTGTGTACTCTTAACGTAATCTAACGTAAAAATAAAATAAAATGCGTTGACTACTGACAACGATAACGGTTTGGTTAATTTTTTTTTTTTTGTAACACTATTTAATTTGTTTTTCAATCTATAAATATTCTTTTAATTGGCAGCTAACAACAAACCAGTCACGTTTTGGAGTGCTTTACTACAAATCTCTTTAATTTGTTTTTCTGATCTATCAGTTTTTTCGCTTCAACATGCGTTCTTACTTTTACATTTTTTGTGGTGCTTAACAACCTATCAGTGATGCAAATTTCTTCTATGGGCTTTTAAGTTTCATCTTAAGCCAACAACATAACCTATTTTGTTGCATAAAGGGAGCGGATTAGCAAATTAAAATTGAGGGATATAGTAAGAAACTTAATCTTTCAGTCGAAAAAGTTGTTCGAAAAATGAGTGGTCATCACTACAATTGTTAAAAAGATTTGTTGCAAGGGAGGCTATGTCGTATTTAACACCTTTTTCAGTGATGCTACTTTCGTCAAAAATGTTATGGTTTCATGTGAGGTCAACGATATAGGCCTCCCCTGCGACAAATCTTCTCGACAATTCAAAATTTCTTCAGTTAGAAATTAAGTTTCTTACGCATATCCCTTAATTTTAATTTGTTCTACAACTGACAAGAAGATCTATCGTTAAAAAGATTCATACTGTTGTGAAGTCTATCTGACAATGTAAAGGTGAGTAATGAGTACATATGAGACTGATAGATTGGAAAAACAAATCAATGAGATTTGTAGCAAACCATTCTAGTAATATTGAAATAATTATAGACTACTTGCGTTGATTACTCTCTTTGTTCAAACATCAACAGCATTGGAAGCATTTGCTTTGATATCCTGAAAGAACAGTGGAGTCCTGCTCTTACCATTTCCAAGGTTTGACCTTCTGTATCACTATTTTTACTCTTTTCAAACACAAAGAAGACTGTTATTGTTTGTTAATGCTTAGTGATGAAGATGATGCTGTGGATTTAGGTTTTGCTGTCGATTTGCTCATTGCTGACAGAGAGAGAGAGAGCTGGGCTTGTCGACATTTTCTTGAAACATTTGAATGGGTTCCACTTAACAGGAACCCCCTTTTTGAATAAAAGCTATATATATATGTGTATTTTTGATATATTAACATACAAATGTTAATTTTAAAATAATAAAAGTGAATAAGTTCTTTTTAGGTAATGAACATGATAAAAATATTTGATGAACTTTATATTATTATGATTCAGATATAAATAAGTAGTATATTATAAAATTATTATTTCTTTGATAAAGGTTTCATTTGTAAATTTATAAAATATTAAATAATCTGTAAATATAGTATTTCGTTCAGGACCGGTTCTGCTGACAAACCCCAAACCAGATGATTCTCTTGTGCCAGATATAGCTCATATGTACAAGATGGATAAAACCAGGTACAGTCAACTGCACGAAGGTGGACATAGAAGTACGCCATGGGATGATATGATTCAAGTGGCCGATACAAGCAAAGCATAAAGTTATTTCTCATCCAAATATGTCAAAACTGCATTTGTTGGGTTTACACTATTATGTGATCATAATCGAGCAATTTATATGCTCTCACTCCTCTTGTGTGTCTTATTTCAACAATTTAAGAGACAAAACTTATGAAAAATACTAGTGGTTTGTCCGCGCTTCGCGCGGATTGTTTGGTTTAAAATTTATGATTTGGTTGGATAATTTTCATTGTCAATAGATATAGAGTTTTTTTAATATGGTTGTATTGTACGTGTTTGGCATGCTAGTGTAAAGTTTTATGTAATGTGTGCATCGTAAATTTAGTGGGTGTAACATAGTAAATGTTTTGGCTTAGGGTTAATTTAAAATTTGGTAATTATATCAATTTATGAATATACGGCGAGGGTGGGGTGTGTCTGATTTTCTCAGTGGTGGTGTCATCAGTTTTTATTAGATCATTGTCAGTGAATGTGAACTTGTCGAGCTATGTGTAAACCGTAACACTGTATACGCAGAAGTCTAAATTTAATTTGCTATGAGGACAATATCTTTATTTATGATAACGTAACTAATTGTTTGTTTATTTTTGTAGTCAAAGATTTGTAAAAACATTTGAAAAATGTTAAGAAATTTGTAAGTGCTTTTGTAGTTATAGATTAGCATTTATATGAAATTTCTATATATCTGTCCATTTAAATAGTAACCTTTTTTGTTTTCATCATAGATAAAGCTTTGTAAACAATAAATATAATTCTTGTATTTAGTAAAAGTGTCACTGGAAAATTTTTCACACATTAAGAAATCACTTAAAATTATATTTTATTCTTTGTTCACACACTAAGTTTTTTGCTTTTTAATTAATTCACTAACAAAATGAAGTTAAAAATAAAATTTATTTAAAATTCCGCATTGAAAATACTAAACGGCACGAAAATAAAATTCTAAATGACATTTTTTTAAGAAACAAAGGAAGTATGTTTTCTAAATGAAGATTATAAACAAAATTAATTAGCTTTCTATCGGAGTGGTATACATTTAACTAAAACAAAAAAAAAACTATCCAATTACTTTATTAAATACAGAATTTATTAACATTAATGGTTTTAAAAATAGTATTAACGTTAAAGTGACAAAAATTATCAGCTACGTGTTCTCTAAGGCACATCTTCAATATCCCACAACATATTCATCTACATTATTTTATAAATTATTCTTTAAGACGTTGGATTTCTTCAGCCAAAGCCAAATGGATTGTATCATGACAATAATAAGCAACCTGCAAGAATCCTATTTCCACCAAAGCCATCATACATTAGATAGCAACTTGCAAAAAAATCTATTTCGAATAAAACCCATATCACATATACATACAACCTACGGCAACCAAACATAATTTAAATTTTTTCCAAAGTTCCATGTGGTTAAAATGTCTTCTGAATGTTGGATATCGTGATATTTATTTGGGCATCCTTGAAGCCTTTGAAACAAAACCGAACACAGGTTAAAGCGAAACGACATTCATTTACATGTGAAGTTTTTATTATATGCTTACCTGCGAGCTTAGTTGTGAAGCTCAGCTTTTATTAGTTCCTGTCAAATGAAGAGAATTAGAGCTTTTAAGTCTCTCTTAGTCTCCAAACAGCAATACCAACTTTCCAAGATACTCTTCTTCTTCAGATAGGTTTGCTGCTTCAGCCTGGTATTTAATGATAAGAAACGGATTTGAAAACCAATCAAAGATGGTCTTTTGGGAAGATTATTTGTAGTTATCTCCCTTACACTGTCATCTACATGAAAACACAACATTTATAATTCAGAGAATCTCTGAAGATACGGTTCGTGTAACCATATTGCAAGGTACCGAACAACAAACCGGTGGAACTGGATTTGATATAGCATAGAAGCTCGTTAAGAAAAGAATAAGCGGGTAAGGTAATGATGACGACTTGACTGCCTTTGTTATACTTGGCTTCTTTGATGTTGTTTAAGTATATAATACATTTCATTACCATAATCTCCGTGCTGCCTACATTCCACAAAATGAGCATCCAACTGCAAAAACCATTAAAAGATTTCAGACAATAGTAACAAATAAACAGTCAAGATAAACATTATTAGAGAGACTCTCACGAACATCAAGTGGTTTCAGGTCAATCATTGGGCTCTTGTTTGATCTTTTTCTTGATGGACTTGTCTTGAAAGACCACCAGAAAACGCCAAAGTACCACCTTCCGCTTCGTTTCGAAAAGTTGGCTTTTAAACTCCCTATTGCTCATATCAATTAAACGATTTACAAACTGCAGCATACATGAACGCCTTTGTGACCATCATATATCTAATATACCGGCGAAGTGACCAAACTTTGAGTGAAGAGACGTTGGAGTCCACTGGCGAGGATGGTAGAATATGTATACGATGGCGGATGCTGCGGCTATTTGGCAGAGCACTGGAGCTGCAAATACTTTTTTCTTATCCAAAGAACCCGTGTTGGACTTGTAGTATTTCACTAAAAAGTTTAGGCTTCAGTATATAGAGCGTTTAACGTAAAACTCAATATTTTCGTAGGGGTTACACATAGATTTTGAGAAAAATTCAAAAAATATAACAATATTGCTTTAATGCATAGTTTTCTCCTATACTAATATATGGTGATGGTCAAAGAGTTTTGAAACCTTTGTTGTCTCTATTTCTCTAGAAAGTAGCGATTTTATAATGGCTAGTCCATTAATTTAGGGAGAATATGAAATTTTAGTAAATTATTTAAAATAAAAATTGAACGATGTTCATGTACCATGAAAGAGAGTTTATCATACATTAATACAAATGTATAATGTGGTTAGAAATTTTAAAACAACACTAAAGATTATAAGGTTCAGTATATAAAGCATTTACCAATTCAATATTTTTGTAGAGGTTAACACAGAGATTTTGAGAAAATTTCAAAAAATATGACAATATTGTTTTAATGCATAGTTGCACCCTATACTAATATATGATAATGTTTAAAGAGGTTTAGAACCATTGTTGTCTCCATTTTTCAAGAAAATAGCAATTTTGTAGTGGTTATTCCATCGATTTTGGGAGTATTATGAAGTTTTACTAAGTTAAATAATAAAAAATTATAACGATTCCCAAATACCAAGAAATAGAGTTTAAAATACATTAATACAGAATATGGTTATAAATTTTAAAACAACACTAAAAAGTTTAGGTTTCAGTATGTAGAGCGTTTAAAAAACTCAATATTTTCGTAAGGACACATAGATTTTGAGAAAAATTCAAAAAATATAAAAATCTTGTTTTAATGCATAGTTGCCTCCTGTAATAATATATGGTGATGGTCAAAGAGGTTTTTAACCTTTGTTTTTCTTTATTTCTCTAGAGAATAGCGATTTTATATGGTTAGTCCACTAATTTAGAGAGTATATGAAATTATACTAGATTAAGTTATAAACAAAATTGAACGATGCTCATGTACCATGAAAAAGAGTGTAGCATACATTAATACAAATGTAGAATGTGGTTAGAAATTTTAAAACAACACTAAAGATTATGGGATTCAGTATATAAGGCATTTACCAAAATTCAATATTTTTGTAGAGGTTAACACATAGATTTTGAGAAAATTTCAAAAAATATGACAATATTGTTTTAATGCATAGTTGCATTTTACACTAATATATGATGATGTTGAAAGAGGTATAGAGCCTTTGTTGTGTCCGCTTTTCAAAAAAATAACGATTTTGTAGTGATTATTCCACTGATTAAGATAGTATTATGAAGTTTTACTAATTAATTGATACGAAAATTAGAACGATTCCTATATACCATAAAATAGAGTTTAACATACATTAATACAAATGTAGAATTTGGTTAGAAATTTAAAACAACACTAAAAGTTTTGGCTTCAGTATATAGAGCGTTTAACGTAAAATTTAATATTTTCGTAGGGATTAACACATAAATTTTGAGAAAAACTCAAAAAATATAACAATATTGGTTTAATGCATAGTTTCCTCCTGTAATAATATATGATGATGGTCAAAGAGGTTTGAAACTTTTGTTCTCTCCATTTCTGTAGAGAATAGCAATTTTATAATGGTTAGTCTACTAATTCAAAGAGTATATGAAGTTTAACTAAATTTACTTATTAAAAATATTGACCGATTCTCATGCACCATGAAATAGAGTTTAGAATATATTAATACAAATGTAGAATATGGTTAAAATTTTTAAAACAACACTTAAGATTATAGGGTTCAGTATATAAAGCATTTACCAAAATTAAATATTTTTGTAGAAGTTAACACATAGATTTTGAGAAAATTTCAAAAAATATGACAATATTGTTTTAATGCATAGTTGCATCCTACGGTAATATATGATGATGTTGAAAGAGGTTTAGAGCCTTTGTTGTGTCTGTTTTTCAAGAAAATAGTGATTTTGTAGTGTGATTATTCCACTTAAGATAGTATTATGCAGTTTTACTAATTAATTGGAAAAAAATTAGTACGATTCTCATATACCTTAAAAGAGAATTTAACATACTTTAATACAAATGTAGAATGTGGCTAGAAATTTTAAAACAACACTAAAAAGTTAGGCTTTATTATATAGAGCGTTTAACGTAAAACTCAATATTTTCGTATGGGTTAACACATAAATTTTGAGAAAAATTGAAAAACATATAACAATATTTTTTGATGTATTTGCCTCATGTACTAATATAGAGTGATGTTCAAAGAGGTCTGGAACCTTTGTTATCTCCATTTCTCTAGAGAATAGCGATTTTATAATGGTTAGTCCACTAATTTAGGGAGTAGATGAAGTTTAGCATACACTAATACAAATGTAGAATGTGGTTAGAATTTTTAAAACAACACTAAATATTATAGGGTTGAATATATAAAGCATTTACCAAAATTCAATATTTTTGTAGAGGTTAACACATAGATTTTGAGATAATTTCAAAAAATATGACAATATTGTTTTAATGCATAGTTGCATCCTACACTAACATATGATGATTGTGAAAGAGTTTTAGAGCCCTTGTTTTCACCGTTTTGAAGAAAATAGTGATTTTGTAGTGCTTATTCCACCGATTTAGGGAGTATTATGAAGTTTTACTAAATTAATTAATGAAAAATTATAACGATTCTCATATTCCATGAAAGAGTGTTTAAAATAAATTAATACAAACATAAAATGTGCTTAGAAATTTTAAAACAACACTAAAATGTTTAGGCTTCAATATATAGAGCGTTTAACGTAAAACTCAATATTTTCGTAGGGGTTAACACATAGATTTTGAGAAAAATTTAAAAAATATTAAAATGTTACTTTAATGCATAGTTATCTCATGTACTAATATATGGTAATGGTCAAAGAGGTTTGGAACCTTTGTTGTCTTCATTTCTCTAGATAATAGCGATTATATAATGGTTAGTCCACTAATTTAGGGAGTATATGAAATTTTATTGAATTAAGTTATAAACAAAATTTGAACTATGCTCATGTACCATGAAAAGAGTTTAGAATACATTAATACAAATGTAGAATGTGGTTAGAAATTTTAAAACAGTACTAAAGATTATATGGTTCAGTATATAAAGCATTTACCAAAATTCAACATTTTTGTAGGGGGGGCTAACACATATATTTTGAGAAAATTTCAAAAAATATGAAAATATTGTTTTAATGCATAGTTGCATCATGCACGAACATATGATGATGTTGAAATAGGTTTGGAGCTTTTGTTGTCTACGTTTTTCAAGAAAATGACGATTTTATAGTGTTTATTCCACCGATTTAGGGAGTATTATGAAGTTTCACTAAATTAATTGATAAAAAAACTAAGTTAAGTAATAAAAAATTATAACGATTCTTATATACCATGAAAGAGAGTTTAAAATACATTAATACAAATTTAGAATATGGTTAGAAATTTTAAAACAACACTAAAAAGTTTAGGCTTCAGTATATAGAACGTTTAACGTAAAACTCAAAATATTCATAGGGTTTAACACATAGATTTTGAGATAAATTCAAAAATATAATAGTATTTTTTAATGCATAGTTGCCTCCTGTACTAATATATGGTGATGGTCAAAGAGGTTTAAAACCTTTGTTGTCATCATTTCTCTAGAGAATAGCGATTTTATAACGGTTAGTCCACTAATTTAGGGAGTATATGAAATTTTAAGTATATAAAGCATTTATCAAATTTCATTATTTTGTTAGGGGGTAACACATAGATTTTGAGAAAATTTCAGAATATATGACAATATTTTTTAATGCATAGTTTCATCCTACACTAAAATATGATGATGTTGAAAGAGGTTTGTAGTCTTTGTTGTCTCCGTTTTGAAGAAAATAGTCATTTTATAGTGGTTATTCTAGGAGTATTATGAAGTTTTACTAAGTTAAGTAATAAAAAATTATAACGATTCTTATATACCATGAAAGAGAGTTTAAAATACATTAATACAAATTTAGAATATGGTTAGAAATTTTAAAACAACACTAAAAAGTTTAGGCTTCAGTATGTAGAGCGTTTAACGTAAAACTCAATATTTTCGTAGGGGTTAGTTAACACATAGATTTTGAGAAAAATTCAAAAAATATAAAAATATTGCTTTAATGCATAGTTGCCTCCTTTACTAATATATTGTGATGGTCAAAGAGGTTTGGAACATTTGTTGTCTTCATTTCTTTAGAGAATAGCGATTTTATATGGTTAGTCCACTAATTTAGGGAGTATATAAAATTTTACTAAATTAAGTTATAAAAAAAATTGAACGATGCTCATGTACCATGAAAGAGAGTTTAGCATACATTAGTACAAATGTAGAATGTGGTTAGAAATTTTAAAACAACACTAAATATTATAGGATTCAGTATATAAAGCATTTACTAAAATTCAATTTTTTTGTAGAAGGTTGGTTAACACATAGATTTTGAGAACATTTAAAAAAATATGACAATATTGTTTTAATGCATAGTTGCATTCTAAACTAATATATGATGATGTTGAAAGAGGTTTAGAGCCTTTGCTGTGTCCGTTTTTCAAGAAAATAACGATTTTGTATTGATTATTCGACTGATTAAAAATAGTATTATGAAGTTTTACTAATTAATTGATACGAAAATTAGAAAGATTCCCATAAACCATAAAATAGAGTTTAACATACATTAATACAAATGTAGAATGTGGTTAGAAATTCAAAACAACACTAAAAATTTTGGCTTCAGTATATAGAGCGTTTAAGGGTAAAATTCAATATTTTCGTAGGGATTAACACATTAATTTTGAGAAAAACTCAATAAATATAACAATATTGCTTTAATGTATAGTTATCTCCCGTATTATATATGATGATGGTCAAAGAGGTCTGGAACTTTTGTTCTCTCCATTTCTCTAGAGAATAGCAATTTTATAATGGTTAGTCGACTAATTCAGGGAGTATATGAAGTTTAACTAAATTAACTTATTGAAAATATTGAACGATTTTCATGCACCATGAAAGAGAGTTTAGCAAACACTAATACAAATATAGAATGTGGTTAGAAATTTTAAAACAACACTAAAGATTATAGGGTTCAGTATATAAAGCATTTACCAAAATTCAATATTTTTGTAGAGGTTAACACATAGATTTTGAGAAAATTTCAAAAAATATGACAATATTGTTTTAATGCATAGTTGCATCCTACACTAACATATGATGATGTTGAAAGAGGTTTAGAGCCTTTGTTGTCACCGTTTTGAAGAAAAGATCGATTTTGTAGTGCCTATTCCACCGATTTAGGGAATATTATGAAGTTTTACAAAATTAATTAATGAAAAATTATAAAGATTCTCATATACCATGAAAGAGTGTTTAAAATAAATTAATAAAAATATAAAATGTGCTTAGAAATTTTAAAACAATACTAAAATGTTTAGGCTTCAATATATAGAGCGTTTAACGTAAAACTCAATATTTTCGTAGACACATAGATTTTGAGAAAAATTCAAAAAATATTACAATGTTACTTTAATGCATAGTTGTCTCATGTACTAATATATGGTGATGGTCAAAGAGGTTTGGAACCTTTGTTGTCTTCATTTCTCTAGATAATAGCGATTTTATAATGGTTAGTCCACTAATTTAGGGAGTATATGAAATTTTACTGAATTAAGTTATAAACAAAATTTGAACTATGCTCATGTACCATGAAAAAGAGTTTAGAATACATTAATACAAATGTAGAATGTGGTTAGAAATTTTAAAACAATACTAAAGATTATATGGTTTAGTATATAAAGCATTTACCAAAATTCAATATTTTTGTAGGGGAGCTAACACATAGATTTTGAGAAAATTTCAAAAAATATGAAAATATTATTTTAATGTGTAGTTGCATCATGCACTAACATATGATGATGTTGAAATAGGTTTGGAGCTTTTGTTGTATACGTTTTTCAAGAAAATGACGATTTTATAGTGGTTATTCCACCGATTTAGGGAGTATTATGAAGTTTCACTAAATTATAATGATTCATATTTACCATGAAAGAGAGTTTAACATACATTAATAAAAATGTAGAATGTAGTTAGAAATTTTAAAACAACACTAAAAAGTTTGGGCTTCAGTATATAGAACGTTTAACGTAAAACTCAAAATATTCGTAGAGGTTAACACGTAGATTTTGAGATAAATTCAAAAATATAACAATATTTTTTTAATGCATAGTTGCCTCTTGTACTAATATATGGTGATGGTCAAAAATGTTTGAAACCTTTGTTGTCATCTTTTCTCTAGAAAATAGTGATTTTATAATGGTTAGTCCACTAATTTAGGGAGTATATGAAATTTTACTGAATTAAGTTATAAACGAAATTTGGACTATGCTCATGTACCATGAAAAAGAGTTTAGAATACATTAATACAAATGTAGAATGTGGTTAGAAATTTTAAACCAATACTAAAGATTATATGGTTTAGTATATAAAGCATTTACCAAAATTCAATATTTTTGTAGGGGAGCTAACACATAGATTTTGAGAAAATTTCAAAAAATATGAAAATATTATTTTAATGTGTAGTTGCATCATGCACTAACATATGATGATGTTGAAATAGGTTTGGAGCTTTTGTTGTCTACGTTTTTCAAGAAAATGAAGATTTTATAGTGGTTATTCCACCGATTTAGGGAGTATTATGAAGTTTCACTAAATTATAATGATTCATATTTACCATAAAAAGTTTGAGCTTCAGTATATAGAACGTTTAACGTAAAATTCAAAATATTCGTAGGGGTTAACACGTAGATTTTGAGATAAATTCAAAAATATAACAATATTTTTTTAATGCATAGTTGCCTCCTAAGTTAAGTAATAAAAAATTATAACGATTCTTATATACCATGAAAGAGAGTTTAAAATACATTAATACAAATTTAGAATATGGTTAGAAATTTTAAAACAACACTAAAAAGTTTAGGCTTCAGTATATAGAGCGTTTACCGTAAAACTCAATATTTTCGTAGGGGTTAACACATAGATTTTGAGAAAAATTCAAAAAATATAAAAATATTGCTTTAATGCATAGTTGTCTCCTGTACTAATATATTGTGATGGTCAAAGAGGTTTGGAACCTTTGTTGTCTTCATTTCTTTAGAGAATATCGATTTTATACGGTTAGTCCACTAATTTAGGGAGTATATAAAATTTTGCTAAATTAAGTTATAAAAAAAATTGAACGATGCTCATGTACCATGAAAGAGAGTTTAGCATACATTAGTACAAATTTAGAATGTGGTTAGAAATTAAAAAAAAACACTAAAGATTACAGGATTCAGTATATAAAGCATTTAGCAAAATTCGTTTTTTTTACAGAGGGTTAACACATAGATTTTGAGAACATTTCAAAAAATATGACAATATTGTTTTAATGCATAGTTGCATTCTACACTAATATATGATGATGTTGAAAGTGGTTTAGAGCCTTTATTGTGTCCGTTTTTCAAGAAAATAACGATTTTGTAGTGATTATTCCACTGATTAAGATAGTAGTATGAAGTTTTACTAATTAATTGATACGAAAATTAGAACGATTCCAATATACCATAAAATAGAGTTTAACATACATTAATACAAATGTAGAATGTGGTTAGAAATTCAAAACAACACTAAAAATTTTGGCTTCAGTATATAGAGCGTTTAACGTAAAATTCAATATTTTTGTAGGGATTAACACATTAATTTTGAGAAAAACTCAATAAATATAACAATATTGCTTTAATGTATAGTTGTCTCCTATACTAATATATGATGATGGTCAAAGAGGTTTGGAACTTTTGTTCTCTCTATTTCTCTAGAGAATAACAATTTTATAATGGTTAGTCCACTAATTCAAGGAGTATATGAAGTTTAACTAAATTAACTTATTAAAAATATTGAACGATTTTCATGCACCATGAAAGAGAGTTTAGCATACACTAATACAAATGTAGAATGTGGTTAGAAATTTTAAAACAACACTAAAGATTATAGGGTTCAGTATATAAAGCATTTACCAAAATTAAATATTTTTGTAGAAGTTAACACATAGATTTTGAGAAAATTTTTAAAAAATATGACAATATTGTTTTAATACATAGTTGCATCCCACACTAATATATGATGATGTTGAAAGAGGTTTTGAGTCTTTGTTGTGTCCGTTTTTTCAAGAAAATAGTGATTTTGTAGTGTGATTATTCCACTTATTAAGATAGTATTATGTAGTTTTACTAATTATTTGACAAAAAATTAGTACGATTTTCATATAGCATAAAAGAGAGTTTAACATACATTAATACAAATGTAGAATGTGGTTAGAAATTTTAAAACAACACAAAAAAAGTTTAGGCTTTATTATATAGAACATTTAACGTAAAACTCAATATTTTCGTAGGGGTTAACACATAGATTTTAAAAAAAATTGAAAAAAATATAACAATATTTTTTTGATGTATAGTTGCCTGCTGTACAAATATATGGCGATGTTCAAAAAGGTTTGGAACCTTTGTTGTCTCCGTTTCTCTAAGGAATAGCGATTTTATAATGGTTAGTCCACTAATTTAGGGAGTATATGAAGTTTAACTAAATTAACTTATAAAAAAATATTGAAAGATTCTCATTCAGAATAAAAGAGAGTTTAGCATATATTAATACAAATATAGAGTGTGGTTAAAATTTTTAAAACAACACTAAAGATTATAGGGTTGAGTATATAAAGCATTTACCAAAATTCAATATATTTGTAGAGGTTAACACATAGATTTTGAGAAAATTTCAAAAAATATGACATTATTGTTTTAATGCATAGTTGCATCCTACACTAACATATGATGATGTTGAAAGAGGTTTAGAGCCTTTGTTGTCACCGTTTTCAAGAAAATAGTTTTGTAGTGCTTATTCCACCGATTTAGAGAGTATTATGAAGTTTTACTAAATTAGTTAATACAAAATTATAACGATTCTCATATACCTTGAAAGAGAGTTTAAAATACATTAATACAAATGTAAAATGTGCTTAGAAATTTTAAAACACCACTAAAATGTTTAGACTTCAGTATATAGAGCGTTTAACGTAAAACTCAATATTTTCGTAGGGGTTAACACATTGATTTTGAGAAAAATTCAAAAAATATAACAATGTTACTTTAATGCATAGTTTCCTCTTGTACTAATATATGGTGATGGTTAAAGAGTTTTGAAACCTTTGTGGTCTTCATTTCTCTAGATAATAGCGATTTTATAATGGTTAGTCCACTAATTTAGGGAGTATATGAAAATTTACTAAATTAAGTTATAAAAAAAATTGAACGATGCTCATGTAGCATGAAAATGAGTTTAACATAAATTAATACAAATATTGAATGTGGTTAGAAATTTTAAAACAATACTAAAGACTATATGGTTCAGTATATAAAGCATTTACCAAAATTCAATATTTTTGTAGGGGGTTTAACACATAGATTTTGGAAAAAAATTTAAAATATGAAAATGTTGTTTTAATGCATAGTTGCATCATGCACTAACATATGATGATGTTTAAAGAGTTTTGGAGCATTTGGTGTCTGCGTGTTTCAAGAAAATAACGATTTTATAGTTGTTACTCCACCGATTTAGGGAGTATTATGAAGATTCACTAAATTAATTGATAAAAATTATAATGATTCATATTTACCATGAAAGAGAGTTTAACATACATTAATAAAAATGTAGAATCTGGTTAGAAATTTTAAAACAACACTAAAAAGTTTAGGTTTCAGTATATAGAGCGTTTAATGTAAAACTCAATATTTCGTAGGGTTAACACATAGATTTTGAGATAAATTCAAAAATATAAAAAATATTTCTTTAATGCATAGTTACCGCATGTACTAATATATGGTTGTGATCAAAGAGGTTTGAAACCTTTGTTGTCATCATTTCTCTAGAGAATAACGATTTTATAATTGTTAGTCCACTAATTTAGAGAGTATATGAAAGTTTACTAAATTTAAAAAAAAATTAAATGATGCTCATGTACCATGAAAAAGAGTTAACATATATTAATACAAATGTAGAATGTGGTTAGAAATTTTAAAACAATCCTAAATATTATAGGATTCAGTATATAAGGCATTTACCAAAATTCAATATTTTTGTAGAGGTTAACACATAGATTTTGAGAAAATTTCAAAAAATATTACAATATTTTTAATACATAGTTTCATTCTACACTAATATATGATGATGTTGAAAGAGGTTTAGAGCCTTTGTTGTGTCCGTTTTTCAAGAAAATTGCGATTTTGTAGTGATTATTCCACCGATTAAGATAGTATTATGAAGTTTTATTAATTAATTGATAAAAAATTAGAACGATTCCCATATACCATAAAAGAGAGTCTACCGTACATTAATACAAATGTAGAATGCGGTTAGAAATTTAAAGCAACACTAAAAAGTTTTGGCTTCAGTATATAGTATATAGAGCGTTTAACGTAAAACTCAATATTTTCGTAACACTTAGATTTTGAGAAAAAATAAAAAAATTTAAAATATTGATTTAATGCATAGTTTCCTCCTGTACTAATATATGGTGATGGTCAAAGAGGTTTGGAACCTTTGTTGTCATCATTTCTCTAGAGAATAGCGATTTTATAATGGTTAGTCGACTAATTTAGGGTGTATATGAATGTTTACTAAATTAATTTTTTAAAAAAATTAAATGATGCTCATGTACCATGAAAAAGAGTTTAACATATATTAATACAAATGTAGAATGTGGTTAGAAATTTTAAAACAATCCTAAAGATTATAGGATTTAGTATATAAGGCATTTGCCAAAATTCAATATTTTTGTAGAGGTTAACACATAGATTTTGAAAAAAATTCAAAAAATATGACAATATTTTTTAATACATAGTTTCATTCTACACTGATATATGATGATGTTGAAAGAGGTTTAGAGCCTTTGTTGTGTCCGTTTTTCAAGAAAATTGCGATTTTGTAGTGATTATTCCACCGATTAAGATAGCATTATGAAGTTTTATTAATTAATTGATAAAAAATTAGAACGATTCCCATATACCTTAAAAGAGAGTCTACCGTACATTAATACAAATGTAGAATGCTGTTAGAAATTTAAAGCAACACTAAAAAGTTTTGGCTTCAGTATATAGTATATAGAGCGTTTAACGTAAAACTCAATATTTTCGTAACACTTAAATTTTGAGAAAAAATAAAAAAATTTAAAAATATTGATTTAATGCATAGTTTCCTCATGTACTAATATATGGTGATGGTCAAAGAGGTTTGGAACCTTTGTTGTCTTCATTTTTCTTGAGAATGACGATTTTATAATGGTTAGTCCACTTATTTAGGGAGCATATGAAATTTTACTAAATTAATTTATAAAACAATTGAACGATGGTCATGTACCATGAAAGAGTGTTTAACATACATTAATACAAATATAGAATGTGGTTAGAAATTTTAAAACAATACTAAAGATTATATGGTTCAGTATATAAAGCATTTACCAAAATTTAATATTTTTGTAGAGACATATAGATTTTGAGAAAATTTCAAAAAATATGACAATATTGTTTTAATGCATAGTTGCATCCTACACTAATATATGATGATGTTGAAAGAAGGTTAGAGTCTTTGTTGTCACCGTTTTCAAGAAAATAGCGATTTTGTAGTGTTTATTCCACCGATTTAGGGAGTATTATGAAGTTTTACTAAATTAATTAATAAAAACTTATAAAAATTCTCTTATACCATGAAGGAGAGTTTAACATACATTAATACAAACGTATAATGTTGTTAGAAAATTTAAAACAACACTAAAAAGTTTAGGCTTCAGTAAATAGAGCGTTTAACGTAAAACTCAATATTTTCAAATGGGTTAACACATAAAATTTGAGAAAAATTCAAAAAATATAACAATATTGCTTTAATGTATAGTTGTCTCCTGTACTAATATATGGCGATGGTCAAAGAGGTTTGGAACCTTTGTTGTCTTCATTTCTCAAAAGAATAGCGATTTTATAACGGTTAGTCCACTATTTTAGGAGTATATGAAATTTTACTAAATTATTTATAAAAAAAATAAACGATGCTCATGAGAGTTTAGCATACATTAATACAAATGTAGAATGTTCTTAGAAATTTTAAAACAACACTAAAGATTATAGGGTTCAGTATATAAAGCATTTACCAAAATTCATTATTTTTGTAAGGGTTAACACATAGATTTTGAGAAAATTTCAAAAAATATGAAAATATTGTTTTAAGGCATAGTTGCATCCTAAACTAATATATGATGATGTTGAAATAGGTTTAGAGCCTTTGTTTTCTTCGTTATTAAAGAAAATTGTGATTTTGTAGTGGTTATTCCGCAGATTTAAATAGTATTATGTAGTTTTACTAATTAATTTATAAAAAACTTGAACGATTCTCATATACCATAAAAGAGAGTTTAACATACATTCATACAAATTTAGAATGTCGTTTGAAAATTTAGAGAAACAATAAAAAGTATAAGTTTCAGTATATAGAGCGTTTAACGTAAAACTCAATATCTTCGTAGGGGTTAACAGATAGATTTTGAAAAAAAATATAACAATATTGATTTAATGCATAGTTGTCTTCTGTACTAATATATGGTGATGGTCAAAGAGGTTTGGAACCTTTCTTGTCTTTAGTTCTCTAGAGAATAGCGATTTTATAATGGCTAGTCCACTAAATTAGGGAGCATATGAAATATTAATAAATTAATTTATAAAAAAAATTGAACGATGCTCATGGATCCTGAAACAGAGTTTAGCATACATTAATACAAATGTAGAATTTGGTTAGAAATTTTAAAACAATACTAAAGATTATATGGTTCAGTATATAAAGCATTTACCAAAATTCAATATTTTGTAGCTGTTAACACATTGATTTAGAGAAAATTTCAAAATATATGACAATATTGTTTTAATGCATAGTTTCATCTAACATATGATGATGTTTAAATAGAGTTGGAGCCTTTGTTGTCTCCATTTTTCAAGAAAATAACTACTTTATAGTGGTTATTCAACCGATTTAGGAAGTATTATGAAGTTTAATAAATTAATTGATAAACAAATTATAACGATTTCCATTTGCCATGAAAGAGAGTTTGACATACATTAATACAAATGTAGAATGTGGTTAGAAATTTCAAAACAACACTAAAAAGTTTAGGCTTCAGTATATAGAGCGTTTAACGTAAAACTCAATATATTCGTAGGGATTAACACATAGATTTTGAGAAAAATTCAAAAATATAACAATATTTCTTTAATGCATAGTTGTCTCATGTACTAATATATGGTGATGGTCAAAGAGGTTTGAAACCTTTGGTATCTTCATTTCTCTAGAGAATAATGATTTTATAATGGTTAGTCAACTAATTTAGGGAGTATATGAAATTTTACTAAATTAATTTTATAAAAAAAATAAACGATGCTCATGAGAGTTTAGCATACATTAATACAAACGTAGAATTTGGGTAGAAATTTTAAAACAACACTAAAGATTATAGGGTTCAGTATATAAACATTTACCAAAATTCATTATTTTTGTAGGGGTTGTTAACACGTAGATTTTGAGAAAATTCAAAAAATATGAAAATATTGTTTTAATGCATAGTTGCATCCTGCACTAACATATGATGATGTTGAAAGAGGTTTGGAGCCTTTTGTTGTCTCCGTGTTTCAAGAAAATAGCCATTTTATAGTGGTTATTCCACCGATTTTAGGAGTATTATGAAGTTTTACTAAATTAATTAATAAAAAATTATAACGATTCTCATATACCATGAAATAGAGTTTAAAATACATTAATACAAATGTAGAATATGGTTAGAAATTTTAAAACAACACTAAAAAATTTAGGCTTCAGTATATAGAGCGTTTAATGTAAAACACATAGATTTTGAGAAAATTTCAAAAAATATAACAATATTGCTTTAATGTATAGTTGCCTCATGTACTAATATTGGATGATGGTCAAAGAGGTTTGGAACTTTTGTTGTCTCCATTTCTCTGGAGAATAGCAAGTGGTTTCAGGTCAATCATTGGGCCCTTGTTTGATCCTTTTCTTGATGGATTTGTCTTGAAAGACCACCAGAAAACGCCGAAGTACCACCTTCTGCTTCGTTTCGAAAAGTTGGCCTTTAAACTCTGTATTGCTCATATCAATTAAATGATTTACAAACTGCAGCATACCTGAACGCCTTTGTGACCATCATATATCTTATACACCGGCGAAGTGACCAAACTTTGAGGGAAGAGACGTTGGAGTCCACTGGCGAGGACAGTAGAATATGTATACGATGGCGGATGCTCCGGCTATTTGGCAGAGCACTGGAGCTGCAAATCCTTTTTCTTATCCAAGGAACCGGTGTTGGACTTCGCCAGAACTTTGGTGGTGGACTTGCTGGGACTTTGCTGGTCGAGTTTTCGGGAATAGTATCCATGGAAGCGGTTTTGAATTTCCAGAACCACTAAAAATCTCACATAATAAGATTCCAACATAACCAATCTTCATTTTTAGTTACAGTAAGTACTTTTAATTAAATTTTTATGTTGCTACTAAATATTTAGTAATTAGTTTTAAGAGATTCTTCTAATTAGGTGTGGGCATATAAACCGAAACCCGAACCCGATCCAGCCCAAAAAACCTGAACCGAAAATCGAGCCGAAGATAAAAAAAACCCGAACGGGTTTAGGATTCAACCAGTCTGGATACCCGTACCCGATTTGTTATATCTGATATCCGAACCAATCACCCGAAGTACCCGAATATATATATTACTAACCCTAAACTTACATTTTTCATTCCCATTCATTTTTCCGTTTTCTCTTTCTTCAACGTATATGTTCAGTACCTGCTCAAACTCATTTTATGACCAATTACATGTATGAATCACTATACTTTGTGATTTTGATTTATGTTTGATTACAAGTAAGATTTGCGATTTATTTTCTATTTGCTCTTTACATATATATGCATGAGCTCAAACATTTATGATTATCCCGGTTTGATTTCTGTTTGATTTTGATGTCTCTTTGATTTTGATTTATGAATAGATGGGTTCTTTACTATTTTCTATTCAAGATAATACAAGTAAAGATTACACAAAGAAAAAGAATACATGCTCGTGTTCCTCAACGTAATAACAAATCAGAAAGATCATAAATCTTATATTAAGTTGTTCAATCTTTTAACTTCAACAGTATTGTTTCTGGTCTCACAGGGTCAAATCAAGGATACATAGAATTTTTTTTTATTTGTTACACAGTTCGGTTATACCCGAAATAACCCGAACCCAAACCCGATCCGAAGTATAAAATAACCTGAACGGGTTCTGTACCTCTCCATCTGAAAACCCGAAAATTCGAAGCACCCGACCCGAACCCGAACGGGTACCCGAACGCCCAGGCCTACTTCTAATCTTTGCTTTTTATACATTTTTTATAATTAGTTTTTTAAGTATATAAAATACCACTTATGTAAATATTTTTAATATTTAAATCTTATTTTAAATTTAAATATTATCAACATTATTTAAAAAAAAATTACTTTAGACCTCTAGATTTCTTCGCACAGAACTGACCATAAATTATCAAATTATTAAAAATATACAAAATTTTGAAAATATTATAGGTGCATTTGCACTCAATATTGTCTCTTAAGTGGCTTAGCCAGTGCCTAGAATCCCAATGTGCAAAGGTTCTTGAAAATCTTGAAAGAATGTTCTCTGAGCTACCAAACCTGTCAATGTTCAAAAGCAAAAAGCTAAACTCATTTGACATCTTTCTTATACATATTAATCGACACAAAGATACAAACAGATAGTGACGTTGCAAACCTTATAAATGTGATTGTTGTTGTACAAATCTCAACTCTTTCTTTTAGAAAAATTCACCGTACAAACTTGCTGCATCCGTAAGCGTAACTATATATTTGAGCCAAAATATGTATTTTGCTCAAATTGTGATAAAAGAATAGTAGTAAAAGCTTGGATTCTATAACTGATTCATTTAAGTCAATAGTCAATTCTCGTTGTACGTTGTTTCCTTTTGCGTTTTCTCTTAAATTTGTACCGTAATCTAAAAGTCAAAAATATTTTAATGTACGTTGACAACAAATCAGTAACGTTTTGGAGCGCATTACTAGAAAATCTCCTTGATTTGTTTTTCTAGTCTATAAATCATCTCTTCAACAAATGCACTACTAACAACAAACCAAACACGTTTTCGAGTGTTTTACTACAAATCTCACTAATCTGTTTTTTTACTTTATCAATCTTCTCTTCGGCACAAGTCCTTTTGCTTTAAATTTGTTGACCTGCTTACTACACTCTTCAGTGATACAGTTTTCTTCCGCAGACTTTTAAGTTTTATATAAAGTTAATGATATAATCTCTTTACGATAAATTTTTCTGGCAATTGTATGATAAATACCTATTTTTCGTGCCGGTTCTTCGATTGGAAGATCAACATATTGATTATTTTGATCTTCCAATTGAATAAGCTGCTCAAAAAAGAATCTTTTGATCTACAATTACTAAAATTGATTATGATCGTTAATTTTTTTAAAAAAACTTTAAATTTGCAGAAAAAAATTATATCACTGAAAGAGGTGATAAGCATGACAACAAATGTAAAGTGAAATAATAGTTGAAGACGAAACCGATAATTATAAATTGGAGAAACAAATGAGCGAGACATGTAACAAAAGTGCTTTAAGTAGTTTTGAGATAATTATAGACAACTTGCGTCAATTACTCCATCTGTTCATCTCACAAAGTATTATCACCATGTTTATTCCCTTTGCTTATTACATGTTGGAATCGTTTGAAAAATACGTACAATTGCGCGGTACTTATTTTCATTTTTGTATACATGAATATTATTTAAATGTTTATTAGTTACTATTATATTTTAAAATGTTTATAAACACAATAATTAAATAGTATCCATGGTGTAAAAAAATACTGACCCGTACGCCAAACTAAACTTTCGACAAATATTGATACATTGATATGTTTGAGTAATATTTCTTTTAACGTGAATTTTTTTTCAATAGTAATAATATTTTAAATATTTTGATTAGATATGAACCACATTGGGAGATTTAGATACATCAGAAAAGGATTATTCAGTTATAAACATTAAATATTATTCTACAAGTTATTCAAAGATATTTAAATCTTAATATATATAGATTTTATTTTTGAAAATAATTAATAGTAACTGAAATGGTTAAAATATATTTTAAAAATATTTGAAATATATATTAAGTGCGATTTAGATAGATTAAAATGAATATTCTGTTATGAAAAATCCATATTATTTTACAAGTTATTCAAAAATATTCAAATCTTAGCATAGACAGATTTTATTGTTGAATTTTCGGATATCCAAATTTTTTAAAAAATTTCACGGATATCCGATTTGATCCGTAAATAAAATAAAAATTTAAAAAATAAATGAAAAATATAAAAATAATATTAAAAATAATAATATTTCATTGAGAAATCAATTATTATTTGACTTATTAAATTCTAATACCTAATATAATAAGTTTAATACATAAAAATATTGCAAAAATTATATAAACTATAGTAAAGATATAACTTATATATATAATTATTTATATATATGTATATATATGCATATAACGGACCGATATATATTCCTAAAAATATTAGTATTTTTGATTTGCTTTGTTTTTTACAAATATTGCATTTTAGTATTTGATTTGCTTCGTGGCATTACGGATATCCGGATTTTTCGGTTCGAATCAAAACGGATAAAGAATCGAATAAAAAATTTACAAATATTTTTTCCAGCTTATCCGTAAATAAAACGAATAATATATGTATAACTGGACTCTCGATTCATTATCCGTTTTGATTTGAATCGAAAAATTTGGATATTGTGAGTTTTATTGGAATCTTACATGTGACTTTTATATTTAAAAACAAAACGTAAATTACATACTGTGAACACATTTATGTAGAGTTTGGCTGAAAAGCTCTCTGCACGTGACACATCAGCATTCTCATTCTCAAATCGTTGTGAAGCTGTCTATTATAGTGTGAACGCATTTATTACAAATTTTTTTTTAATATATAAGGGATAGAATTTTTTTTCGTTCTTCTAATTAATTGCTTAAACAATAAAAGGAAGGAGGGCAGAAGTGTATTTACAGAGAAAGGAGGAGGACATTTTGGTCTGACCGAGTCAATAGAGAGAGGGATTCGTCTCCAGTCAATGACTCCTAATTTGGTATATTCCTCGTAACGGCGTCGTTTCGTTCTTCATTCACCCTAAAAAAACCAGAAAATTTGGTAAAATTTAATCTCTCTCTCTCTCTCTCTCTCTCTCTCAATTCTCTGTCAAGACTCAAAACTCTTAACCTTTTTTTGTATGCGTTTAAGCCTCTGATCGTATCTGATCCCCAAAGGTTTGCTGCAAGGACAATAAAAGAAGAGAATCGATCCTCTGTTTTCTGGCAATTGAGCATTCAAATGGGAAGCTGCGTCTCTAAGGTATTCTATTACATTAACCAAACGAAACCGAAACCCTTGTTCTGTTATTGTCTTTTTTGTCGCATCAATATTTTTTTGTTTATGAGATGATATGAAATAAAAATAAGACCCTTTTGGTTTCATGCAAACGTAGAACAATGGAGACGATGATACGATCCATAACGTTGATTTTTCTGGTGGCAATGTTCATCTCATAACAACGAAAGAAAGCTGGGACGAGAAATTAGCTGAAGCTGGTCGTGATGGCAAAATCGTAATTTACCCCTCTATTCTCAATCCTTATGAAGTATCCTTTGTGTTTCTATATCTCAATTTTATCAAACGAACAGGTGATTGCAAACTTCAGTGCGACATGGTGTGGTCCATGTAAGATGTTGGCACCGTTTTACGTCGAGCTCTCTGAGCAACATCCTTCTGTTATATTCCTTCTTGTTGATGTTGATGAACTCTGCGTAAGTCCCACCATATCTATTCTTCTTCACATGATCTTCAACTAATAAATCTCAAATGTTTTGTTTTTATTTTTGTGCAGGATTTTAGCTCATCATGGGACATAAAGGCAACACCAACCTTCTTCTTTCTAAAGAATGGTCAACAAATAGGCAAGCTTGTCGGAGCTAACAAGCCTGAGCTACAGAAGAAGGTTACTTCCATCATTGATTCTCTACCTCAAAGTCCACAACAGCGTTGAACGCACCCTTTCTCTGTTCCTTGTGTGGCAAGTATCAACAACTCTTTTCTTAATTATGATCAATTGATGTAAATTGCCAAACGTATAAAGTCATTAAAAACGTTGTGTGATAGCTCATCCTTTTTCTATAATAGTTTATCTTTTCTTTCTCAACATCCAATATCTCACAACTTTGATTCATGTGTGATTTTTTAAAAAATAGACCTAATGGACCTATTCCTAGAAAGTCATATTACATTTAATATCTAATCTTATCATTTAAATTTTGGGTCTACCATAAATTTTTATTGGGCTATCAATAATTGGATTTAAACAATAGATGATCCATTAGATTTATAGATAGTATAAATTAAATAGATATAATTTAATGTTGTAATACTATATCTCTATATGCTAAATATTTAAATATTTGTCGATGTTAACTTTTAAAATTATAAAGATTTTTTTTAAATAACAAAAATCATATTATCTAACAATGATTAATTTTTACTACCTTAAACCAATGAAAACAATTTTTAAACTATATAGTTTATTTTAAAAATTAAGCAAAAACTAAATGTTTAATTATTTACTCGATAATATAAATCTATAAAGCGAAAAGTTTAATTTTTAAAAAACTTTCTAAATTTGTGAAATGTAACAATATCTTTGAATATGACAATAAAACAATATTTTACTAATCTTTATATATAGTTACGATTTTAATAATGAAATAATAATCCGAAAATATATATATATAAAGAGATACAAATACATGTGAAAGTTCTATTCAGTGAAAAAATATATATAGTAAACTTATTATATTTTAAAAATTGATAGACACATTTATATTATAATATATATATATCAATTTAGAATTGAAAACAAAATATTTATATAAAATAAATGAAAACATAAATCCGCGCGAGATCCGGTATATATTGAATCATCTCTATCTACATCGCTATGTACAAGTTTGGTCCGCAAGCAAAGTCTTCATCATATTATATACGTTTCTTGCTTTCGTTTACAAGGGTTAAAGGTCAATGATAGTTGCTCTGGTTCCAATAATATAAAAAATCGTCCTCAATCAAAAAAAATTCCTTCACTCTTCTAACAAGATCTAAACAAATCAAATATTCTTGGTCAAACGTAGATCAATATTAATTACATATTCATATGTTTCATACACTTACATGTATTCTAACATGATATGAAGAATCTTAGAAACACAACATCAGATTATGTATATTTATAATCATCAATAAACCCATCTAATAGCATTTGGTTCCTCTACAAAAGTCTATGTGGCTTGGCTGAGGATTGAACGAGGCGGCCTGACGTAAGCGAAGTTGGTAAAAGGGTTGGGCTTAGGATCCGACCTTGGACTGTTTGCTGGAGAGTCCAACACAGACATATCAGTCCAACACTTGTCAAAATTCGCTATGCATTGCCTTCCTGATACCTCCGGCTTAAAACTTGGCTTCACTTCTCTAGCTTCCAGCTTCTTCCAGTTTATTCCCTTAAACCATTTGTGCTCTTTTATCTCCCCTGCTCCGCTCGGTCCACTTCCAAGTCTCCTCTCTGGCTCTTTTTGTAGAAGCTATACATTCAACACAAAGTCATGATCATATTTGGTCAGCTACAATGCTTCAAAGTACATGAAGATAAATAGATGAATAAAACATTGGTCTTGGTCTCCAAAATTTTTGGAAATATTTTATATAAGCAAAAAATCTAATATAAAAAAAAATTATAAAAGTTCTTAATAAATGTTTATAGTCTTGTAGATGATTGTACTTACCCCTTTTAACAAAGCATGAGCTTCGGTAGACAGAAACTGTGGAAGTTTGATCTTGTCCTTGACTATTTTCTGCTGTATCTTTCCTTTGCTCCCCATAAACGGTGGCTGAAGAACACAAAACAAAAAAATGGCATCACACACAACACATATAAGTTATGAACTAAACAAAGACCAAGACTACATTAGGCTTTTGTCTTACCTTTCCAGTGAGCATCTCATAGAGAAGAATCCCAACGCTCCACCAATCAGCAGCTTTATCATGTCCTTTTCCTCTAACGATTTCAGGTGCCATATACTCAGTAGTCCCACACATTGAGTTTGATCTTTTGTTCTCTTCAAACTCCTTAGCCAAACCAAAGTCAGTCAACATCACATGGCCATCTGTGTCCATGAGTATGTTTTCAGGCTTGAGATCTCTATGCATTATTCCATTCTTATGGAGATGAGAAACCGCAGAGACTATCTCTGCAGTGTAGACACGAGCCAAGTCCTCTCTGCCAAAGAAAAATAAAACTAGTCAAGCCTTGAAGAATTACAGTGAAACTCCAAAAAAATAGCAATGAAGCCAAACCTGAAAAGCCCTTGGTGATAGAGCTGGAAGAAGAGATGGCCTCCGTTTATAAAGTCTAGCACAAGATACAGCCTGTACTTAGTCTGCATACAAAAAAGAGTATGTATTAATTATATAGAAGGTAAAGCCACTACGTACGATGCAAGGTGTTAGAAGTGATGATTAGTACCTGGAAAGAGTATTTAAGTTGAACAATGAAGGGATGATCAATCTTGGTTAGGATGTCACGCTCAGCTTTCATGTACTCAGCATGGTTCTTCTCCATAATCTTATCTTTTCTCATGACCTTCATGGCGAATATCTCGGACGTGTCCTTCTTCCTCACCTGGAACACTTTCCCAAACGCACCTTGCCCCACAACCTTCAAAATATCAAAGTCTTCAATGCCTACTTCACCTGAAACCTCTGCTTCGTCTCCTTCTGGAGCTTTCTCACTGTCCAAGTCAAGCGAGGTGAGCTTGAAACAAGGACTACAGATGGAAGAAGGGCCAACAAAAGAGTGGGAGCGAGTGTGGACAACAGCAGGCTCGTCGAAAACAACATCACTTGATGACTCTTCAGGGAGTGGACCAAAGACATCAGAGAAGTCAAGCTCAACGTTAACTTTCAGTGGAGGGGTGATTGTTAAACACATGTGTTTCTGTAAAGGCTTCACGTTCTTGCAGGCAACAGGACACTCAGAGCAACCCATATTTTCTAATCCACAGAGAAAAGACGTTCACCAGCTTTGGTTAGGGTCTCGTGCCAATGGAGTTAACGAGACTGAGAGTAAACAAACCAATATCAAGGAGGAGAAGGTCTTCTTGTTTCCCTATTTGAAGGAAACAGTGTGTGTTGTTGATGCACAAGTGTCCAATTGCCATAAAAGTGGTGTAGAAGCTCTGCAGTTGATGAATTTTATTACAAGTTTTAGAGATAAAAGACAAAATCTTGAAGTACTGATAGGATTTTGACAAAACTTATCAAGAGAATAACAAATGGAAAGATTCCTTTTTAATTTACCAAAAAGATAAGATTAAGGAAACTTGGCACCGACGGAATATCATTACATGATCCTCTCACTCAAAATAAATTATTTAAAAGAAAGCCCTAATCTAATCTAATCTAATTTAATTTAATCACCTGGAGACGTGATCGAAGTAAATTCTAGCTAGAAGAAAAAATAATTTCAAACAACAACAAAAATCAATATGATTCAGATAGAGTCACAAGTTAGGGAAAAAACACATGAAAATACCAAACAAATCCAGTTTTGGAGAAAAACATCTGACCTAAAACGTAAAAGGTTTCGTGTCGTAGAAACAACGCATGAACTTGAATATTTCATATCCAGAAACCAAAAAGGAATATAAACTCTGCGGGAGAAAAGTCAAAGAGATAGAGAAGAATATTACCAGAGAGAGAAGAAGAAGAAGCCTGAGGAAGGAGGAGGAACAGTGAATTTAAAAGGAATAATAATTAGGTTATGCCCCCAAACCTTCTAGGAAAAGGTTTCAGGTGGCTCCTTTGTTATTTCCTTTTTACTACAGAACAAGCAAACTTGCGAAGCATCGTGGATCAAGGGGTTAGTATACGTGTTCTACCTTCATTGGGCGAAAGTTTACAATTGTTAAACGCGGCGGAGGTTTTTTTGAATATTTAATTATTTATTAACATCAATTATTTGTCTATTTTCCATAAATCCAACTCAAGTGGAATGTATTTTGGAAAATAGTTTATTTTTCTTTATTTAAATCACATGTCGTTCAAGCAAAATGGTAGTACTGATCATAAACCCCTTAATATATTTCAAAGCATATACAATCATATCACAAACACATTGTGGATTATATGCACAAAACACTAAACCACAAGATTAAGCTGTTGAGACTTTTACCACTTGTAAAGCTAAAGCTTCTACATACTTGTAAGGCTTCTACAGTCAATATTTAGCCAATCAGGCTTTGATGACCTTTGTTTGTTCTAAAGCCTTTAATGTCATTTTTATTATACATTTCCTCTTGTTACGTTCAAGTTTTACAAAAGCCAGCACTTTAGTGGCTTTAGACTTTTTTTTAGTTACAGTCAACTTGTAAAAGCCTAAAGTTTTATAAGCAAAATGTTTTTAAAAGCCACAGTCACAACAGATGTAAACAATCGCAGCCTAAGTCGTTATTCAACAATTATTCAATGATTTTTGAAAACCATATCAAACATTATGCTAGAAAGTTTAACAATTTTGTTTAGAAAAAGTATTTGGAGAGACGTACAATTTTCTTAAATATGGATCAAGCAGCTCATTTCTTAAAACAAGTTTTAATATATAAAAGAGACATTAGGTTCTCACATATGCTGAAGGAATGATGGAGGAGGTCTCACGTATGTGAAGTTGGTAAAAGGGTTGGCCTTAGGATCCGAGCTTGGACTGTTTGCTGGTGAGTCCAACACAGACATTTCAGTCCAGCACTTGTCAAAATTCGCTATGCACTGTCTTCCCGATATCTCCGGCTTAAAACTAGGCTTCACCTCTCTTGCCTCCAGCTTCTTCCAGTTCATTCCCTTGAACCATTTGTGCTCTTTTATCTCCCCTGCTCCGCTTGGTCCACTTCCAAGTCTCCTCTCTGGCTCTTTTTGTAGCAGCTATATACATTCAATACAAGAGGTTAGGATCAGATTTGGTCAGATACAATGCTTTATAGTTACTATGAAGATGATGATACTTACCCCTTTCAGCAAGGAATGAGCCTCACTAGACAGAAACTGCGGAAGCTTGATCTTGTCCTTCACAATTTTCTGCTCTATCTTCCCTCTGCTCCCCATAAACGGTGGCTGTTAAAGAACAACAAAAAATGGCATCAAACAACACATTCAAATCACTTAAGCATAATACCAGGCATGAGTGAGTCTTCTTTTACCTTTCCTGTGAGCATCTCATAGAGAAGAATCCCAACGCTCCACCAATCAGCAGCCTTATCATGACCTTTTCCTCTAACGATTTCAGGTGCCATATACTCAGTAGTCCCGCACATGGAGTTCGATCTTGTGTTCTCTTCAAACTCCTTTGCTAAACCAAAATCAGTTAGCATCACGTGGCCATCTACGTCCATGAGAATGTTTTCAGGTTTGAGATCCCTATGCATTATCCCCTTCTCGTGGAGATGAGAAACTGCAGAGATGATCTCTGCAGTGTACACACGAGCCAAGTCCTCTCTGTGATAAAAAAAACAAACATAGAATTAGTCAAGTAAAACTCGAAAGATAGTTAAAATAGCAATGAAGCCGAACCTAAAGAGCCTTTGATGATAGAGCTGGAAGAAGAGATGACCTCCGTTTATAAAGTCTAGCACAAGGTAGAGCCTGTACTTAGTCTGCAAAAGAGAATGTATACACTCTTGAGTTAATCATATAGAAGGTTAAAGCCACTAGGATGCAAAGTGATGATTAGTACCTGAAAAGAGTATTTAAGTTGAACAATGAAGGGATGATCAATCTTGGTTAAAATATCTCGCTCAGCTTTCATGTACTCAGCATGGTTCTTCTCCATAATCTTATCTTTCCTCATGACCTTCATTGCAAATATCTCAGATGTCTCCTTCTTCCTCACCTGATACACTTTCCCAAACGCACCTTTCCCTACAACCTTCATAACCTCAAAATCATCAAGTCCAACCACACCAGGGACCTTCACCACCAAATCTTTCTCCGCAGATACATCACTGTCAGTCTCGTCAGTACCAGAGAATTCATATTTCAACGATTCAGCTTCAACACACTCCACCAAGTCAACAGAGTCATCAGTCTCTAGTATGGTGAGCTTGCTGAGCTTGAAAGAATGGCTCCCGATCGAAGAAGGTCCAACCAAAGAGTGGGACCGAGTGTGGATAACAGCAGGCTCGTCGGAGACAACATCTCCAGCCTCTTCAGGGAGAGGGCCAAACACATCAGAGAAATCAAGCTCAACGTCATCTTTCAATAAAGAAACCGAAGGGCTGAGGGACAAATACTGCTGCTTGTGGGTTTTGTTTGGGACAGGAAGGTGAGAGGAGACCATAGTTTACAACCGATACAGAATCACAGAGAAAGCTTCCACCAGTTTCACCACTTCACTGGTGAGATGTCGTGTACCGAAGGGGGTTAATGCGGAGAAAACTGACTAAAACGACAGCGGATCTGGAGAATAGTGGCGATAGGCAAACCAATAACGAGTTGAAGAAGCTCTAGTTGTTTCCCGTTGTTAAGGAAACATTCGATGCTGCAGAAGTGCGCAAATGCCATGAAGGTTTTTATATGCTCTGCAAAAAATACATCAAAAGTTCACAACTTCAAAGATCAGTTTAACTTTATAACAATATATGATTTGAGATTAAGAAACGTATAAGCAAGTTCAACGATCAATTAACCCCAATGCCTGATTACAAACCCTAGATAGATTCTAGAACCCTAAATTTCCCCAGGAGAAAAAGTAATTCAATTTCAATAAAATCAGATCTAGTGAAAGCAAATTGAGATCTAACAGAGATCTAAATTCAGCGAGTGAAAGGGTAAGAGAGAGGATTTACCAGAGAGGATGGTTGAGGAAAGAGACGACAATGGGAATGAAGACGAGGTGAGGATTTAATAGAGGGAGACGAGTCGTATAGATCAAGGGAGAGAACACGTGGTCCTATCTTATTGGGTGAATGTTGACCAAGTAGTTAATTCTGCGGCGGAGGATTTTTCGGCTTCTTCACGTTTGTATGGACGGACGTCAAAGAAATCAATTAAATTATATTTTTTTGTCTTTTTTTTTTTTTTTTTTGGTTTCGGTCTAAATCCTCAAAAAGTATTTGGATATGCTTTGAATATTCTCGCATTTAAATTTAAATTAACTGTTTGAATATTCTACCATTTTTGATCGTTTTTTCTAAATTCATACATGTAGCTAATATTATTATTATTTATATTTTGCATGTAGAAAAAGCATGGCATGAGTTTAAAATTATTTTTGGCATTTAGGTTTTATTTTATTTTCTAATAATTATGACTATTTTTATGGTCAGTTTTTTTTTTTAAGTTTTCTAATAATTAGGAACTATCGTTTCTTAGTTTTGTGTGTTTGAATTTATTTAATGTCTTTTTAAATTAATGGAGAATACATTATTTTAACGCTAGTTCCTATTTTGTAATATTTAAATTATAAATAGATTAGCTTAAATATTTTATTTAATAAAATTTTAAATGTACATTTTATATATTAGTTCTTGTTCAGAGCTTACAACACGTTCACATCTCACAGCTCTCCACTCCTGCTTCAACTGCTTTCAGCTCCTCCTCCCTTCTCCGTTTTGCCAATCACGCATTTGTGGTTGTGGGCCGATTTTAACTATGCCCATAATAAGACATAATGCGACTATTCGAAAGTATTATTCTGGTGTTCATATTTGTTTATTTTTTAAAAGAGCATCTATCCGCGATTTTGATTTTTGATCCAATTCATTAGGTGTAGACCCAGTTCACGTCTGGTTTTAGTATCCACCAATATTTCTTCAGTCCGATTCTCGGTTATGCAAAAAAAATAAAACTAAGTTGTATTGTTATTTTAAACCATTTTTGGCTGATTTGGTCCAAATGAATGACAAACCCACTAATAAATTATATGGACATGTATTTTGTTAATTTTCATTAATGAGCCGTGGAGAGATAAATAAAGCTCGGTGGGATATGTAAGTCATCTTATTATTGATGTCTTGTTTACAACATAATAGATAGATCGATTGCTGATTGGAGATTTGCTGTCTTGTTAAGAACTCAATAGATAAATAGATCAATGTGTTTTCATGTGAGATTTCTCTATTAATAAGAAGAAAATAGATTGTTCTATTGCATGTGTATGTATCTTATTGTTTCTCCTCTTTACAAGTCAAATGGAGGAGGAAAGAAATTTTCATGGTTCTAGTTCGATGTGTTCTAATTGGTGTGAGATTTGGAATATAAAATTATTTTCATGGTTATTATCTAGCAAATCTACTCAAGATGACGAAAAAGGTAAAAGAACATCATCCATAATCGATCATTTTTAATGAAATTGCTTGTATTTGATTGTATATTTTTTGTGTCTTTTTCATGAGACTGCAGATTGATAGGATTTAGTTTACTAAACAAAGTCATGCTTGTTGAAAGTAAATGTTTTGGGGTTATTTAGATCTTCGTGAACCTCTTTTCTATTATGTTTGAATTTGGTCAGAGATTTGGGAATATTTGATTATTGCTTTGTATGCTTCCTAGTATAATTTTCAGTATTGATAACTCCTTTGGTGATCCCAAAAATGTCTTAGAAACTTAATGAAGTAGTTGCCAAGATTATGATTGTGCACAAAAGTATAACACAAAGTGATAGATAACTTGTCTCTGATTAGTTCACTAAAAATGATTGGGAAACTAGAATCTTCAGTCCAGTTTGGGGAATTTAGCTGGTTAGATTTAAGAACGCGTGTTTCTTTTGTATCAACAAAAAACTATATATAACACAACACTTCAAATCTTTTCTTTTTATGTGAATGAAGTGATTTTTATCACATACAACACCGCAAACTCCATCTTTTCATGTCAAGATTCAAAATTAACTAAAACATCTTTTTATATTTGGAATCCATAATACAAATCAACACCGATAAAAAAAACAAAGAGTGTTTAAAAACCATAAAGAAGTATATATGAAATTAGCTATTTGCATATTACAGTAAAAGTTATGTTCTACAATAGCAAGAGGGTAAAGATAAATGACGATTGCATCTTTGACAATCAGTTTTCTATGCTATAAATAATAGGTTAGTCAATAGCTTTGGATTTTGTATAAATTTGTAAGATTCAAGCAATATATCAAATGTACTGATACTAAACCAGTTACAGCTTTCTCTTCTTAGAGAGAGAAATCTCTCACTTCTTAGACAGATAAATCTCTCTTTTCTTACCGAGAGAAATCTTTCAATCAATTTCCTTCTTCACACACTATATATCTTTCAGAAGGATTGATAGTATTTTTGTTCTTTTGTGTAAGATATTCGATTAATAAGATCGATTCTCGTTTCCGTTTGCGGATTTTGAGAGCTTTTGATGTGATTATTCAAACAAAGTCTGAACTTAATCTTCATGTCTTTGTTTTCTCCACTTTGGTTTGAAATAAATAAATGATCTTTGTTTTTTCTCTTCTCTTTGCTTATCTAATACTTTACTCCATTTAACCCTAGAAATTTGTGTTCTCTTTGCTAGTCATGCTTTGTCTCTTTATCAAATCAGGAATCAATCTTCACCTTCTGTATAAAGTGAAGTCTCCTTAATGATAATGAGCAAAGGTTTTGGATGAAGCAGTGAGAGGTAGTGCAGAAATAGATAAGTCGGAGTCTTCTTTGAAGGCGTTCTGGCAAAACTTTGTATATGTCTCCGTTGAAGTTTTTTATATGATTTCACTTCTAGAGAGTTGGTCAAGATTTTTTTTGGATTAGCATCAATAAATGGATGAAAAAACAACCAAGGCGGAGAAACCGGTGGTTCTTGTTCCGACATACAGCCGGCAGTGGCATCGATTCTCTCACCCCGATTCTAGAAAACTGAAGGCCATGTTATCCAACATGTGTCTTACATGTAAATCTTTGTCATCAATGGTTGGGTTTCTATTGGACTTCGTTTGGGCTTCATAGTTTGTATTAGGAATGAGTTTGATCTCGCTTGTAAATTGGCCTTTGGGCCTTTATGCTCCGGTAAAAAGCAAGGTTGACAAAAAAAAAAATATCAAGTGTACTGTGTACTATGACACGGGGCAAATCAAAGTAAAATTATGTTAAAATATGGAGAGAGAACATGCAGGAGTAGGGTAGAGCTTTTTATATTTTTTCCTTCGTTCTTTTTTTTCAGGAGTGGAATCTTTCACCGTAGAGATGGACACAACACTTGTGCACCTCGTTTTTTTTCTCTGTGCAAGTCCAAAAGAAGATATTCCTTCCATTAATGGTGACACGTTAAGTCTGAAAATGATGGTTCCCTATTATTTCGCAGGTTATTTCTCCGATTCTTCATTAATCCATCATGACGGGTTTTTGGTTATTCGTTCGATTCGTTTTGTATTTATTCATAGTATTCTAATTGTGTGTTATTGCAATTAGATATTTGTTTGGGTTTTGTATTGTGTACATCCCCTAAACTATATTTGCGAAGTGATTTTGTCACATGTCCTCTGTACAATCAATTTCACAAAACAAATATGACATGGCTACTGAAATTGATGACATGACTTCCGTAAAAATATGACATGGATAATTTTATTTAATGTTGATTTATATTTTTGGCAAACTTATTAGAATATGGTAACAATTCATATATTATATTTAATATTGATATTTTTTTCATATATTACATTTAATATTGATATTTTTTTTGGTAAACTTTTTTTTAAAATATGGTAATAGCTCATACATCATCTATAAAATAAATATATTCATATATAACATTTCAAATTTCGAAATATTATTATTTTTGTATAATTATCCAATTTGTATTACTAAAGTTTTCAAAAATTCCTACAATTTTTTAAAATTTTAAATATCTAATCGTAAGATCATTAGTTTTTTATATACCTACAAATTTTATAAATATTGTTTAGGCTAATTTTTTGATAATTATACAATTTTATATTATTTTTATTAGTTTTATACAAATTGATTTAATATATATCAAATCTATATGAAATATTAGTAAGAAAATAGTAAAATCTATAATATTTAATAAAATTTATTTTTAAATATAAGTTAGATTAAAAAAAAAATTTATTGCACATGGTGCAGGAAAACACCTAGTTTTATAAAAAAAAAAACTGTATTGTGCACATTTTTACAAAATAGATTTGATTGCTTATCAGCAATACAAAAAGCGAAAACTGGTGAACACCATAGTTCGATATTATTAAGCAGAGGCACAAAACCCAGTCTTAATATGTTAAAACATGATTTTTTGCATTTACTTGTAGAAAAGTAATATGAGTATTAAATTAGTTTAGCTGGCTAACAAATATATGTTTCAGGTGTATGATATTGCTTAGCCTTCTAATATGTTTGATAGTAGCTCCAGGTACATTGCTTAACCGTCTAATACGTTTGATAGTAGCTCCAACAATTTTCTCTAGCCAAATAACATAAATTCAGTTACATAATAATTTTCTTAACTGTAAAAGATATGTAAATAGAACTTACAAATTAGAAATTTGCTGACAAAATCAATTATAATGTATCAAATTCATTCTAACCATAGTGAGAAATTGAGATTTCTAATGGATTGAGAAAACTTTAATTTTTGAACACCATAGTTTGATATTATCAAACACAGATGAGAGTACAAAACCCAGTTTTAATATATTTGATATTTTTTTTCCAAAAAAAATATGTTTAAACATGATTTTTTGCATTTATATGTAGAAAAGTAATATGAGTATTAAATTAGTTTAGCCGGCTAAATATATGTTTCAGGTGTATTACATTGCTCAGCCTCCTAATATGTTTGATAGTAGCTCCATGTGATACATTTCTTAACCGTCAAATATGTTTGATAGTAGCTCCAACCATTTTCTCTAGCCGTATAACATAAATTCAGTTACATAATAATTTTCTTAGCTGTAAAAGATATGGAAATAGAAATTACAAAATAGATTTTCCGACTAAATAAATTAATCTTCCACTAATATTTTGTCAAACTAGTAAATTTTCTTGATTCAAATCCAAAGAAATAACTTTATAATGTATTAAATTCATTCTAACCATAGTGAGGAATTGAGATTTCTAATGAATTGAGAAAACTTCAATTTTTTACCACCATTTTTATCCATAATATGTTAATAAAATTTTGTTAGCCAAATAACAACATTAAGGATCCCATCAAATAAATTATGTAACCGTCTGTGTTATGTTTGTGTTGTTATGATGTACCAGAAAATTATTGTAACTACGTAACACACTTGACATTGTGATTTCCTTATTTTTAAATTATTGGTTGGGATTAGGAGTTGATTTATATTGTTGTAGCAATAAATTTTAAAACTATATCCTTTCAGCTAAATAAAAAAATTTTACTAACAAAATTTTAAAGTAACTTTTCTACAGTTACACTCCAACCAAAATCTCTGATATCCGTCGATTTCATCTGGGCTTGGCATATCCACAAAGAATTCCCTGGATTGTGAATCAACTTCTACTCAGACAACTGAGCACACATCTTCTGATGAACCAAACGACAAGCCATGCCATGCCATCACCATCTCCCTCTTTTAAACCATAAATATGGAATACGGAAAGGAAAACACCCTGAACTGCAGTTTCTTCTCAGGTTATTGTCACTTTAATTCATTGATACACACATCAAAAAAGGAAAAACACTCACAAAGATCTAAGTCATAAATGAAACTTCCTGATTCAAGACAAAATAATGACAAAAGATGTTCCCAACGAGATATGAGATTACCCCGACTAATTTTTCAGAATGGAAACAATGACTGAGGTGATGACAATAAACCTTCCCGAAGAGAGAACCATTACTTGTCGTAGCGTTTTTTTCTCTCAATCAACTTCATAACTTCATCTTCCAACTTATTTTTCTCCTATGTAACTTAATTAATAAGTTTCGACAGTACCAGGGTTGAGTCGTAACTGCTCCACATACATTGTGTCCAAAATAAGAACAAATTGCTCTTCGCCTTGAAATCTTTTTTTTTTTTCACTATTTGATTTTTATTAAAAGAACCAAACCCAAAAAATCAAGGTCCAAGACACCAACATAGGAAACCCTAAACAAAAACTCAAACCAAAGGAAATCCAAACCCAAAGCCCAACAACAGGCAACCCAAAAAAGAAACGACACCTAATGTCCACAACGTGTTTAACTCCAACAACGGAGTAACCAGGTGTCGCCCATGCCTCCATCGCTTTCACCGCCTCGAGGATCAATGCCGGTGCGCAGCCGATGATACACCGGAATCCTTCATCTCCCACCGGAGTCATCTCGGAAACACGAAACTCCACTATCTTTCCCGACTTCAATCTCCTCCACCGAACCAAACAAAGCAATAAAACCACCGGAATCCACCGGGAATTCAACCACAACCACCGAGAAAGCCACCTCCAACGACTGTATTGGAAGATAAAGGCTTCATCAGCTAAGAACATACCCTGAGCTTTGGAGAGCATCAATCGATTAGAACCGAGATCTCGTCCAAACCCATACTTTGCTTCATAATAAAACCCAACTTTAATCAAGATCAATCCTCCAAACGAATTCGGACTTTCTGTCCGAAGAGGAAATCAATCGAAGGTGAGAAAGAGAGAACGAGACTAGCGGAGCTTAGGGAGCCGTGATAAACCCGGGAGAAAGCCATCAACACCGCCAAAACCCAAGCTGGATGCTTCCGTCTAGAAGATTGCGGAGCATCAGAGTCTAAGCCAGCTACACCGCGGAGGAGATCACCGTGTACCGGAGTCAATATTACAAACCAAAAGGAAGGGGGAAGAAGAGAACCACCACGACTCAGACTTTCTCTCTCAAGGATTCTTAAGAGAGAAAGGAGAGAGTCTACCATTCCCTTCATTTTTACCTCCTACGAATATGTTACATGCCTATAATGCGATGAAAAGTATCAGTTTTTCGCCTTGAAATCTATATCCCAAGAATGATGCTTTTAGAAGTAAAAATGAAATAAAAATTTATTAGAAAAAATAAAATCCAGAAAATGTTGAATTGGAGAGAGATATAATCGAAATAATTTGAATCATGAGTCAAACTGGATACATATTTAAGACAATATCAGACAAATTGCCCTTGTTTTGGGCATAATTTTACAAAATGATAGAAGAGAGATGGAGAGAGAATGAAGAATATCAAATTTTGAGTTTAGACATGTATATGCTCAATTACTATTCCAGACAAAAAATTTTTTTGCCAGTGATACAAATCTTAGTAAGAGATATATGGTATAGATTATGTAGACATTAGATCAATAGGGGCATTATGGTATAATCGAAAAATCAAGTAGTGCTTACTGCTTAGTAGTGGTTTTGTGTACTTACCTAAATATGAGATAAATCTTGTGTAGAGAGTGCAAATATTCAAAAACAAATAGGAAGAAAGAGAGAATATGAACAAATCAAAACCCTTCAAGACTAGTTCTCCTACCACTGCCCGAAGACAATCTCCGTACCTCCTCCCTACTCATCTCCAACGACGAACACACTCTTCCCGGAAACACCGCCGGGAACACCAACCCCCGTCCCCTTGTAGGCGAAACTGACGGTCGTCCTGCTGGTGGCGACGGCGAAAAACTAGACCTAGGCGGCGCTACACCCGGCGTCCAAACAATAGTGTTGAGACTGCTCGATCTTCCCATATGTTTCCTCACCGCAACAGGTGCAGGCTCCCGTAAGGGGAACCTACACGAGTACTTCATGTCCTGTATAACCCTGAGCTGGTCAACAATATTTCTCATCGTTGGTCGCTCTGATGGCTCCACTTGCAAACACCTCTGCGCTATGTCCGCTATGCTCCTGGCCGCTTTCGCTGGAAACCGACCTTTGAGCTGAGGATCCATTATAAGAGAGAGCCTGCAGTCGTCTGATAGAAAAGCTTTGCTCCATTTCACTAAGTTCCTTTCTTCTTTAGGGTATGAACCGTCCATGTTTTTCCGACCGGTTAACATCTCAAGCAGAACTACCCCGTAGCTCCACACGTTGCTCTTCGGTGTCAAAACCCCTCTCTCTAGTGTCTCTACTGAGAGGTTAGCTAGTGCTGAACTGTTAGAGGTTTCTGTCTCGGGAGGAGTGTTGCCTACGCAACCGTATCCAGATAGCTTGGCGCTGAAGTCTTTATCTACTTGGATGTTAGCCGTTGAAAATTCGTTGTACATCGCCTGTTCACCAAGAAGACAAAAGGGCTCAGTCACAAGCATGGTTCTAAAAATCGGTTTAGCAAATTCATGTTAACCAAAACGATTTTCCGATTTATACGACTCAAATCGGTTTAAATCATTCTAAATATGTTTAAATCGATCTAAATTAGTCTAAATCTGTTAAATCAAGTAATCATGTTAGTAAAAATTCACAAAACTTGTCTAATTTTGTTTGTTTTATATATCTAATTTTAATAATTCATCAAAACAATTTTAGAATTAAACCCAAAAACAAAAATAACTTATATAAATGTAAAATATATCTAAAATAAATCAATGATTTGTTAAGGCCTACACCCCGAATTATCCGACTAGTCACTAATACCGCCTAGTGATTTCCTGAACATAGGTCACAAGTAACTAATAGTTTTGACAATGTTGTTTGTGTTTTGTTGTGTGTGTACCTGAAAGGGTCCTTCTTCGTGTAAGAAGGTTAGACCTTGAGCTGCACATAGAGCAATCTTCATTCTAGTGTTCCAATCAAGCGGAGGACCATCTGATCTCCCATGTAGCAACCTGTCCAAGCTTCCAAGAGCAAGCCTCTCATACACCAACATTCTCGTGTCGGATCCTTCACGTGCGTGATAGCCTAACAGTTTACAAAGATTCTGGTGCTGCAGCGACGCCAATGTGTTCAATTCATTAGTAAACTCTCTAATACTCTGCACAATAGTAACGAATATTAAGAACACAAACAAACACATCATATGAGAAAACATAACAACGTATGTTTTATTTACCTGAGTTATCACGTTAAGTCTCACAACGGTTGCTTCGACCTTCTTTAAGCTCGAAGTCGAAGCAGCCTCGTCACCAAAGGAAGCCATGTACATAACAGATGAAAGACCTTCGGAGACACATCTGTCTGTAGCAAAGGCGCTACAAGCGGACACAACTTCATCGTACGAGAAGCCTCTAACAGACACACTAGGCGGCAAAGGCAACGGTCCGGAGACAGCAGACGCCGCGGATAACCTCCCGCTGCTTCCGTTAAACGATTTAAAACTCCCCCAGTTCTTCAACGAGGAGCCAGTCCTCGGAGACGGTAGCGGAAGTGGCTGGGGGCTAGTTTCTTGCTCCTCGTGGCTAAGCAAATCCCTCTCAGCTACACCGTGAATGCTCGAAGGAGCAGACATCACTCTCGTCCTGCTGCTCATCTCGACATTACTGGTCTTCGCTCTAGTTCTGAAACTCGGAGGAGCGGATTGTAGATTACGGCTTGGAACCTTGGGTGTTGGCTCTGGTAAAGCAATTGGTCTGCTGCTTTCTTCAAGATCTAACCGTTTCATAGAGACAGAGCCACGTTTCTTCTTCCCTTTCAAAGGGAAACACCCTAAAACCATCTTTACTGATCCTCTAAACTCGGTTTGGGTTCTAGTGACAAGACAGAGACTCTTCTATATACATAACGCTTGAACCTTTGAATGTATAACTGAAGCCTAGACTCACAATTTCACCTGAAAATGATTCAAAAAAACACAAAGTTTTTTTTTAGCAACAGAGACAAAAGATTTTTTTTTTTTTTTTACAAAACCAGATCCGTTTATGCATGTTTTAGATCAATTGTCTTAATAAAAAACAATGAGCTGGAAAAAAACAAAAAACTGGATTATATCTCCTCAGATACAGATCTACATAAACTCTAACTGTGTCAGTGGAACAGCTAAAGATGTAATAAATATCTAAGACACGCGTTTAAAATGATGACATCCACTAGATTAATACGACAACAGACTCAGGAAACTACATAAACGAAAGTTCGCATTATCATTGGATATTTTAATTTCTAGATTTAAAATTTTCACTGAAACAAATCACAATCTGTTCATGAGAAAGTTCGTTATCCGATCGCAGAAAAAAAAAAAAGAAGAAGATAAAAGGAACGTCAGATTCGATCTAGATGAGGGAGATTTGTTCAAACCTGGAAGGAACAAGAACTGAAGAAAATTCTCAGGGAGACGAAAGTCTGAAACTGCAGCAAGAGAGGAAGAGAGAGGAGCGAAAATGAAATCGGAAATTTCTGAGAAGGAAAGGAAACTCGGGTTTGTTTAGGAAAGTGAGAGCGAGAGAGATGTGGGACCCAAAAGAGGGCAATGGTCAAAGTTCAAACCAAAGCAGATGATGTCCTAAATAATATTATTTTAATTTTAATTCAATTCCTCATCCCTACAACTCTGTTTGGAATTTTATCACTTTACTTTCATATTATTCCTCTTTCACCCCCTTTACTTTTTGTTTTCTTCTTTCTAAACCTCGTCACGATTTTCATCATATACAATACTGTAATATATACCACTACAAATAATTTATTTTACAAAATAGAGATACATTCCATATTTCCATCCTATGACAGCTCCAACAAAGATTTTAAAATAACTACTTTTCAAAATACTTATGTAGTATGGCCTTTTATTACATCTGTTATTTTTCTTGAGTCTAAAAACTCATTTTAAGTCACTAGACATGGACGGTCTATTTTTCCTGACTATATATTTCACAAGAAAGTTTCGTTTCTAATTAATAATTTAATATAAAGTATACATCAAAATTGTAAAAAAAATCAAAGATTCCAGTAAAGCGACATCTCAGTCAAACTTGGAAAACTAATCCTATTTGCTTGTTCAATAAAAATAGGCAGTATCTAAATGGGGTTTTGTTTTCTGGTCAAATGGCTAATTAAGTTGTTGACCCTTACATATCTTCACCGTTCATTTAGATCACATTCATACGGTTGACATCTGGTCATCATTTTGGAAATTTAAAATAAATAATAAACAAAAGGAAAATTTTAGAAAAAGGTTAAGCACACGCGCTGCGCACGCGTGCGATGGAACTTTAAACGCAGTAATCGATAAACAGAGGACACGTGTGGAGGGTCCTTCTCAACCTTTTCATGACTCTTCTTCTACTTCACTGAATTTACAGTAGCCATATCGTCATCATCATATTTTTTTCCCTAAAATATTTGAATAGATTTTTTTTTTTGTAAACTGTGTTTTTGAAAAGATTATTCATCGTAATAAGTTTAGTTAACTTGCATGTATTGAGCGACGACCTCCAGGCGTGCAGCAGACAGATGTGAAGTTACTGATATCTCCGTGCATGTCGTCGTGGCGTTTCGTAATTTAACGAGTGATTAGCGTGTCGTTTTATGTAGAAAAAAATGGCATGGATTTCACACTAGAACCCGTTATTCAACCTAAGCCCAATATGGAAAACGTTTAAAGAACATATAAAAGGTCAATTAGTTCCTTAATCTTCTGCTTTAGTGTAGCAACAGTATTTACAAGTGTCGCCTTATTATTTCTGTTTACCAATCAAGAAGAGAACAAGTATTAGAAAGAAGTAAACGACTCCTATTAGTTAGAAAACCAAAAAAAAAAACACTCTTTAAGTTGGAGAAGTTTTGAAGGAGAGGAAAAAGCCAAGAGATGGTGCATCCTTTGGTTGATAGAGCCACAAGCGATATGCTTATTGGTCCTGACTGGGCCATGAACCTTGAGATATGTGACATGCTTAATCATGAGCCTGGGTAACACCCTTTTCAGTATTTACTGTTCCCATGATCTGTGATGAATCTGTGATCTAAAAGGAATCTCTTTTGTTGGGTTTGGCCTAACACGTTGAACGTATATGTCTCGGTTATGCATTTGTGTTGGTTATTGGATTTATGTATTGTTCACATTTAGATTTGATGCGTCTTGGTTCTATACCGAACTTTTTTGTTCTTTTGGCTTTTATGATAAGTGATTGTGTATATGTAGGCAATATAGAGAAGTTGTGAGTGGAGTAAAGAAAAGGCTCGCTAGTAGGACTACCAAGGTTCAGCTTTTGGCTCTTACTGTAAGTTCCATTTGCAATTTGTTTGAGGGCTCATGATTCATGTTTTCGGTTTGGTTTGGTTTGGTTTGGTTTGGTTTAGCGATTTGAAGAATTATGGATACAAATATAGACTTTAGATGAATACTTGTTATTCTTAGTTTAATATATTTCATGAGAAAATAAATATAAATTCGGATTGTTTTCATTGTAGTTGCTGGAGACAATGATCAACAATTGTGGGGAACTCATTCACATGCAACTTGCTGAAAAGGACATTCTTCATAAGATGGTGAAGATGGTCAAAAGGAAGGTTAATTAATCTTGATTCTTTGTAACCATTATTTTTTTCCGTTAACATTTATTTTGCGTGACACCAAACTTATTATGTTCTTTTTTACACTTATAGCCTAACATCCAAGTGAAGGAGAAGATATTGATACTTATAGATACTTGGCAAGAGAGCTTCTCAGGTCCTCAAGGAAGACATCCACAATATTATGCCGCATACCAAGAATTGTTGGTATGTTATCGTTTTGGCTGAAACATGCTCATTTAAATAGAACCGTTACATGTTTCAAATTCTAGGAAGATTTCGTTTAAATTCTTTATCTATTTTGCAGCGTGCAGGAATTGTATTCCCTCAAAGACCTCCTCAACCCACAGTTAGTTCAGGACAAACTGGTCCCTCGACAATGTATAATCAGAATGCTCGTAACGCTAGACAAGAAGCTAATGATACTTCCACAGAGTCAGAGTTTCCTACTTTGAGGTGTTTATCTTTAATTATTGCCCCTTGTTTTATAAGAATACTGAAAAATAATTAGAGATTATTTATAAAATAGCACTTTCTTTTTTGTTTTGTTTTGAAGTCTGACAGAAATTCAAAATGCAAAAGGGATTATGGATGTCTTAGCTGAAATGTTGAACGCAATAGATGAAAACAACAAAGAGGTATATAACAGTTTGGTAACATTGAATTAACCATTTGGATAATTTGTTTTTCTTTTACCCATTTGTAGGGACTTAAACAAGAGGTTGTTGTAGATCTTGTTAGCCAATGTCGCACCTATAAACAAAGAGTAGTACACCTTGTAAACTCTACATCGTAAGGACCTAAACTTTTACCTATATATATTGATGAATATATGATTTCTATACCCGTTTTGGTTCATGTTTCAGAGATGAATCGTTGCTTTGCCAAGGCCTAGCCTTAAATGATGATTTGCAACGGTTACTTGCGAAGCACGAATCCATCGCTTCTGGAAACCCTACGCCAGAAAAGGGAGAAAAATCTAAAAAACAAGTTGCTAAGGAGGCAAATCAGATCATAGATGTTGGATCAAGGTAAGAATCAGCTCCAGTTATGAAATGTTTTATTTCTCTAAGGAAGCATTTAGAAGAGGAAAGATACTTGTGCAGCAAGTTACATTCTAAAATGTTTTGAATTTTTTTCAGCAGTGAAACGAAAGATGGTAGTATTGTGGCTGTTGCACCAAATGGTCCAAAGATAGATCTTCTTAGTGGAGATGACTTTGAGACACCGAATGGAGAAAACTCACTGGCACTTGTTCCTCTTGGACCTGCACAACCAAGTAGTCCTGTACCAACACCAGATAACTCCATGGTCTTAATCGACATGTTATCAGATAATAACTGCGAAAGCTCTACTCCAACTTCGAGTCCACACTCGCATAATCAGATGGTGCCACAAAACTACTCAAATGGATTTGGACAAGGGTCATCTGGTCCTGTCTGGAATCTCCAAATTACCCAGCAACCATCTTCTCCTGCATACGGAAACCAAAACCAACCCTTTTCACCTACCTTTAGCCCGCCCATCTCACCGCACTATGGTATTCATCTAAAACTCTGCTTAATATCAGTGTTTTAAAGATCGGTTTATGCCCTGACTAGTGACTATGAGCAAAATGGTCATGAGCGAAACTATTTTCCTAAAACGATTAAAAAATCGGTTTAGGTGGTGTTTAAGCGCCAGCTTATGCGCTAATCATCTATAATACACCTAATTATAGCTTAATTTATTTTTTTGAAAATTGTTTAATATATAACCGTGTGCATTATCTGGGGCTAATCTTGATTGTCTTATTGCTATAAGGTGGACAAAACAACAATGTGTTAGCACTACCACCACCACCATGGGAAGCTCAATCTCCAAGCTCTAGTCCTCACTACTCTCCTACTCACCCGATGCAAGTGACTCAAGTTGTCATCACCACGCACACTCATCAACCGCTAGGTTACAACCCTCAAGGTGGCTCTCCTCACGCTTTCAACAACAACCCTCAAGGTGGCTCTCCTTATGCTATCAACAACAACAATAATAACATGTTCGGTATGCTTCCCCCTCCAATGACAGGAGGCCACATGCAACCCTTAGGCCATCACAATCCTGCTGCCATGTACGGAGGCTATGGAGGACAGCCTCAGCCACCACAACAGTATTTTGGAGAACAACAAATGTACGGAGGCTACGGGGGACAACCTCAGCCACCTCAAGAGCATCTTGTAGAACAACAAATGTATGGAATGTCACTTCAAGACAATGGAGCCAACAATGCCAACCCCTACCAAGTGTCTTCTCATTCTTCGGGTTTTAATTATCAGCAACCAATGATGAAACCTGTGAACAAGAAACCAGAGGACAAGTTGTTTGGAGATCTTGTTGAACTCTCCAAGTCAAAGAAACCTACCGAACGAGCCGGTAGTATGTAAAACCCCACTGTTTCACCATTTTTCATAGAGTTTTCAATTTTAATGTTGACTTTATACATTTTCTTAGAAAATAATTCTGAAAATTTTCTTTTGTCGCGAAAAGTGAATAATATCATCATTTTCATTGGATATATTGTTGTTATTTCAGCTGGATGAAAATGCAAACTGATTGAGATTAACTTGAACAAAAAACAACATACAAGTGAAAACATCACACAACTTTTTTAATGTACTATCCTTTGTGATAATATCAATGAATGCTAACTTTTTTTTCCCACCATGACCTTTACCATTTCTTTACACATGAAACAAATTGGGAAAAAAAAAGATAAACACACAAAAGAAAGAATGCAATAGGGTTGGGTTGGGAAAATGGTTCAACCTATCCAAGCCTCGATTCTAGCACACGGAGATATATTTATAACATCGGGCGGATCAACAGTAATGTTCAAACACAAAACCAGAGCTACACATCCTGTTTTCATCTGCAAAGACGACGAATCAAAGTCAGCAAAGAACATGAGATTTGCAAGAATTCCCCTAGCAAACAGATCCAATAATTGTTTCTAAACAGACATTGGGATTGAAGTAAAAAAAAAAACGTGCGTCTTGGTGCCATTTTTTGAACTTATGTTGCATCATTTAAGGTTCGTCTCCAAAACAAAAAGCTAAAATAACCTTCCTCAGCTAACATCACCCAACCTAGTAGGTAACAATAGCACTAAACAGAAACACTAATACACAAGCTAATCTACCATACGTACAGCTAAACCACTAATCCACAAGCTAATCACTCCAGTCCTAGCTTAATCGTTCTTATTGGGAGAGAATCGGAGATAAATTGGGAAGCCAGATCAATCAACGGCGGCGCAGGAGCAGAGAATCCAGCTCGACACAACTCACCCCCTCGGAGAAACCCTAAGGACGTGGAACGATGACGGCGATTGAGACGCACGCTGAGGCGCGTAATCTTTCCGTTCCCTTATAGTTTTACCCTCTCGAGATTAATTACATTAATTACAGAATTAAACGGCCTATGAGAGTAAATGTAAGATTAATGTATAATTTAAAATAAAATATATAAATTTTAAAATTTGAATGAACTTTTGCAAAGATTTAAAAAGTTCAAGTAGACCGAGCATGACAAACCTGGTCTAATTACTAGTGTACAGGGCCGGTCCTGGGCAAAACCTAACGAAACACTGGCCTTAGACCCTTAAAATTTTGGAAAAAATTACATAGAAAAAAGCTCCTAAAATTTTTTTTTAGGCCTCCAAATTTACTAAAAGAAATTTTTAGCTGAAATTTTTTAAAAACCGCCTACGGCCCCGTAAATCTCAGGGCCGGCCCTGCGAGTGTATGATCCTTACATCCGAGTTTTAATATAATTTCTGTGTGACTTGTAGTTTCAGTACATAGTAACGAGACAGAGTTACTACTACATGATTCATGAATGTGTTTTCATGAGCTAAGTAGTTACGTCATTACGCGAGTTGTCTATAATTAAATCCATAAACTCTTTCAACCTTGACTTGTTGACTGTGTGTTGTGGCTTTTTTTTTTACCCGTGATTGCATCGTTCAGCTACTTGGTTTAATTTGCAATTGTCCCATTAAATAATCATTTAAGGGCATGAACATAAAGCGAACTGTTCATATGTTTGAATAAAATCAAAGGCCAAGACATAAAGCGAACTGTTCATATGTTTGAATAAAATCAAAGGCCAAATCAAAAGTCAGCTGAAGAGATCACACCTCTCTCTCTCTCTCTCTCTCTCTCTTATAAACTTCTGAATCTCAGTTTGAGAAACACACAGAATTTCGATGATGAGGAAGACGCTGAGCATACTTGAAGAGCTCATTTGCGTGCTGATGAGTCTAGCCTCAGCGATCACGATAGCTCTCCGGACGTCGCCTTCTTTCTCCGCCCCAACTTCCACCACCTCCTCGCCTTCGATGACCAACCGTATCACCTTCGCCCCACAGTTTTTTCTTTGAAATTTCACTATTATCATCATATGTATGTTATTGTGTATATACCACTCAAAAACAAACATATCGACTTACCTATTGTAAATTACGTGATACATTTGAGAACTAAAACCGAATTGTATCATTTATAGCAAAATACCCATATAAAAATACATGTATAACCACTTAGAGAATCAGATGATCATGATTCATGAGTGATCAAATTCAACAAAATCTACTGTGGATTGGTTTTTACGGTTGTAGTTCGGATCAGTTCGTTTATGATGGAATATACATTAAAAAGTTTGAAGGAGAGTTTACATTATGGTTTTGGTTAAGTTTTTTTTTTTCTATACAATTTTGACAAAACTCTTTTCTTCGTTTTTATTATTGATCAGCCTTTATTTGACTATTGAATGTATCTAACTGACCTTTCATTTGATCCATTAATTGGAGAGTCTCCATTCGGGAAAGAGTTTTTAAGTCAAGGTCTGACAAATTCAACTTCTAGCGACTAGCATCAATACTTTTCCTCTCACACCCCCGATGACTAAAAACACACAAGATAAAAGAGAAGATTTTAACATACGAGTGATTATGAGAGGAATGATTCTGAAGACGTTCCCGTAGAAGCCTCCTTTACCCATGAACTCTCCCATTTCTTTATAGTAAAACATAAATATTCAAATGCAAGTATAAAAACATAGAGGATAAAATGATCATGATTCATAGGTTATTTTTATGGTTATAGTTAGGATCATTTATTTATAACGGAATATTTAAATGTTCGAAAGAATTTACATTATATATGGTTTCGATTATGTTCTGATTTCTAAAAAACAGTTTGACCAAACTTATTCTCTTTTTATCGAGCTTGCTTTAACTATTGAATGTATCTAACCTTTCATTTGATCCATTAAATGGAGTCTCTGTTCTTAAAAACATTTTTTTTTTACTTTTAACAATCTTTGACAAACTCTTAGCTTATAAGCAAATTATATTGTCTAATTGCGTAACTTATAAAAGTCATTACATTATCTTTTAACCAAATTATTACTCCCTCCGTTTCGTAAAAAATGACTTTGACATTTTTCACACAGATTAAAAAAATGATTGAAATGCATTAAAATTCTTATTAATTACACATATTCAACCAATAACATTTGAGATAAATGAAATTATTTATAAAATCAATGCATTTGTAATTAATTTTAAGGTGAAAATTGCATTGGAATTCTAAAATGACATTTTTTTTGTAACAAGAAAAAGAAAACTAAAAAGACACTTAATATGAAAGAGAGAAATAATCTTTTAACTACCTCATTATCCATTTTGGAAAAATGGAGTGTCCAAGAAATGAACTTGTTTGGAATATGATAGTACTTGTTTTGCTACCTACTCTTAACTAATTCCAGTTTTCTCTTTCATCTAGATCCTAATGGTATCTACACTTAGGCTATGAAGATGAATATGAAGAATGATACTAGTGAGTGAGAGATGAAAGTTTGGAATATTTCACATTTCAAGTCGTTTGAAATGAATCTATGAGTTCGTTAATAACTGAGAATTGTTGTGTAATCCCACTTTTGCCTTATGATTTACTTGCAAAAGTTTGGTCTGTTATTCTTTATCAGAGACACATCCATATTTGATAAATCAGATTGAAATAACCTAAACGTATATTTTAATTGATATTATTATACATGTAAAAATAATCAAAACGATGTCAAATTTTTAGACTATTTGTATGTTTTTATAACGTAATTTGTGGAATCTATATGTCCTTGCTTTGTTGAAAATGTCCTATTGTTTAATGAGATAAATATGGTTGTCTTTTTCTGTAGTCAAAATCCATGAATCATAAGTAATTACTTTGTTGGAAATGTGTCTATGGTACCATTGTCTAAAGTGGTCCTTTCAAATGGGTTACTCGTATGATACATGCAGTAAAGGAAATTACATTAAGAAAATCTACAATTAAATTAAAACATTTCTACAAATTGTGTATATGATAGTTGATCAGATCACCACCGTCCTCGTCATCTCTTTCTTGTTTTTGCTTCATCTACAAGAATTTCATTGTTTTAACCTCGCATGGATCCGGAGATGTTACTGTGCTGCCTGTTCAGCCTCATCCGCCTCCCGTCCTCCATTGGAGTGACTCTACTCTGAGCCCTCTCACACTCTCACCTCTACGATCACTCTCTCGCTATGACCCACTCTATATGATCATCACTTTGGTTTCAAAACTTTTGTATTGCTTTGTGTCTAGATAGTAGATATTTATTTATCCCTTTTATTTTTGGCATGATTATTTTTCATTTTAAGAAAACAAACAAAATATCTTAAAATAGCACATAAAAGACAATAAGCTTTATTGAAATTATTTCATTTTCATGTCCATAAATAGTTTAAATAATGAGATCAATACATGTCCAATTTTTTTATACGAAGATTACTTTAGATTAAAAAAAATGGACACACTTTTAATTCTTTCTCATCCTTCTGCCATTTAGACTCGGACATCATAACATCCTAACAGTACACTAAGCTCTTTCTCAAATGCATGCTTAAGCTTTATGGCAGCTAAAATATCCATGGATACAATGTTTAACTCATGTCTCTTCCCTTAAGCTTTTGTCCTCCTAAAAAGATACTTGTTTTTGTCAAAAAAAAATATTTACTTGCAGATATTCTCTAAATAAGTAAAAATTAAATTACATAAGTAATTGAACATAAAAAAATTCTGAAAATTTGTATATATGATAGTATTAGTACATATTTCTTTCTCTCTATAATTTATGGCATGATTAATATTTTTTCAAGAAAACAAACAAAATATCTTAAAATAGCACATAAATGCATTTACAATACAAGAAAACAGCGGCATACTGAAGGAAAAAATCGTCGGTATGTCGTCGGAATAACGCTATTCCGACGACATACCGACGAAAAAAGTCCTCGGAAATAACTCCTCGGAAATTCATCTTTGCTCGGAAATCCCTCGGAAATTTCCGACGGAATTCCGAGGAAATGAATTTCCTCGGAATATTCCGAGGATTTTTTTCGTCGGAAATTCCTCGGAATATTCCGAGGAAGATGTCGTCGGAATATTCCGAGGGATACACTTCCTCGGAATATTTCCAAAATTAAAAAAAAAA
>NC_027748.1:41324012-41336675 GCF_000695525.1 Brassica oleracea var. oleracea | reverse complement strand
TATGTCCAAAAACGCATCGATCGATCACTAAGATGGACCAAAGCGTAACAATGTGATCGATCGATGGGTATATGTCCAAAAACGCATCGATCGATCACTTGTTCGTTGGAATTTCCTCAGAATTTTGTGAGGAACACATTTCTCCTCGGAATTTCCTCGGAATATACCGACGGATTAATGTTTCCTCGGAATTCCGTCGGTATATTCCGAGGAACCCCAAAATTTGGGCTTCCTTGGAATTTCCTCAGAAATTCCTCGGGAAATTCTGAGGATTTCATTTTCCGTCGGAATGTCCGTCAGAATACCGATGTTTTCTTGTAGTGTTATTTTAATTTTTGACATTATTTATATTAGCAAAACATCATTTAAATTTTGACTTATTTTGTGTTTTTAAGTAACTGTCTTTGACAAACTCAACTCTTAATCCTATCACATGATTAGTAAAACACAGAAGAGAAGACAGAAGATTTCAATAGAAGAAACAAAAAATAATAATTTTTTGAAGTATCTTTAATTTGTATCAGTAAAAAAAAAGTATCTTTAGTTTGTACAGGAACTTGAAACAAAACTTATGCTGCAGCCAACGGTAATATCTAACATCTGTTTACATTCATATAAGCAAGTTATGTACGAATTTGCTATGGTTAACTATCTACCATTACCGAGAGAGCCCGTAGAAACCTCCGTGGAAAACGAAAACGTAGTCGAGCTCGAGGCTATATCAGATGACACATTACATACAACATTCGCCCTAAGATGATCTCTAGAAGAATCTGAAAACCCCAAGTTTCCATCAATCTCCGGAAGATCCTCGTCACCGTTCAAATATCTAATCACTTTCCTCATCGTTGGCCGAGCCGTTGGTTTCTGATGGCAACATAACAACCCCACAACGAGAGCTAGCTTCGCCTCTCTACCATTGAAACTAGACCCGAGTTTCTGATCAACCGCGCGAAGCACTCCACCGTTCGTGTGAAAGTCCATAACCCAATCAGCTAAAAAGAAGTTCTCGGTATTCGTCGGCCTCCTCCCACACACGATCTCCAACAACAAAACGCCAAACGCGAAAACGTCAGACGCGGTCGAGCCTTTCCCGTTGCGCGTGAGCTCAGGCGCCATGTACCCTAACGTCCCAACGACCTTAGTTGTCTGCGTTAGCGATCCGCGTTCGTAAAGCCTCGCGAGTCCAAAGTCTCCCAGCTTAGCGTTCATCTCAGCGTCCACGAGAACGTTACTCGCTTTCACGTCTCTGTGTATCACGACCTGCTCCCACTCCTCGTGGAGATACAACAGCCCCGAGGCGACTCCCTTTATGATCTCGAAACGCTCCTCCCACGTCAAAACGACGCCGTTTCGCCTCGGCTTTGCGTACAGCAGTGAGTCTAAGCTACCGTTGGGGATATAATCGTAAACCAACAAGAGGTCTTTCTTGTGTTTGCACCATCCTTGAAGGTTCACTAGGTTCTTGTGGCTTAACCTACCTAAGCTCTCAATCTCGGCTACAAACTCTCTAAAACCTTGTTGGCTTGTTTGAGTTATCTTCTTGACCGCGACAGGCCCCAAAGAAGGTAAGTTTCCTCTGTACACGACCCCGAACCCTCCCGAGCCGATGATCTCACTCTCTTTGAATCTCTTAGTTGCTAAGTAGAGATCTTTGTAATTAAACCTATGAGGATAATCAATCTCCCAATCCTCTAACGCCTCTCCTTCTTCGATCCGCCTCTTGTACATAACGAATACAAACAGCAACGCAAGGAGGAACAGCGTGACGATCGATAGAGATGCAATCAAGGCTACGACTGGAGAGTCGTAGCCTTTCTTGCTGCTCACGTTTGGAGGCGGACGAGGGAGGAGAGAGACATTGAGCCAGCTAGAAACTGGACTCTCTCCACATGAGCTGGCGAAACTCCAACCCATCACGTAGTGAGCGCTAGACTGGCCTTTGCCAGTCGCGGAGGTGAACCCCACGTACACCTTCTCCTTCGTCACGATCCGGGACAAGTTCAAAACTTGTCGCGAGATCATAGGCGTCGCGGGTTTTAACCCGATTCGCGTAGGATAGACTGTAACGTTTAGACTGTCGGTTGGTCCGTCGTAGTCCAGATGAACTTGGATCGGTTCGCCGCTCTCTAGCTGAAAATCCTCTTTTCGATCATCCGTGTCGTGGTAAATGACCGGCTCCTGTACGGCCGAGGAGAGGTTGTTGAAGTCGAGGCCGACGTGGTTTCCTCTCCTGTCGTCTCCGTCTTTGAACCCTTGCACCGTGTCGAACTCCACGGCGAAGACGTGGTTCGACGGATCTCCGTTGCTGGATCTGTTCAAAAGGCCTAGATACTGAGCTGACTCGGCTCCGGGGCGGTTCGGGGTCGGCGAAAGCGTGAATGTGAAGCCGAAACCGCCGTTTCCGGGACTAGATGGGATTATGACGAAGACGAAAGATGTGCTGAAGGAACATAGTTTGTTGGATGATCCGTCACGGAGTCTGATTGGTTCGCGGTAAAACGCTGTTCCGGTCACGTTGTGGTCCCGGTTAGTTAGTCTGAGTAGACCATCGGTTTCTTGGATCGTCGCAGCTTGTTCGGTTTGAATTTCGGTTTGGTTTCCTCTGAAACCAAGGAAAGTGAACTTTGTTGTTGTGGAGGCGTCAGCAAGAACGTTTGATGATAGAAAGAGCAGGAACATGAGTGTTTCTATGGATCTTCTTGCTATGCCCATTGAGAATCTTGAGCTTTCTTGACTTTGATGATGGTATGAAGTAAGAGATCTTTTTAAGGCATACGCAAATTTCAAGAGCATGGACTTATGCTTTAGATGCCGGAATATTAGAAATGTTAAAAGTCAAGGTCTTTCGGACAATGTGTGTGGTCTGTTATTTCGAGTCATTTGTGTGGAGGAGATGAAATGACCTTCAAATCAATTTCCATGAATTTGAGTTATTAATGTGGACAAAACGAAACTATTAAGACAGACAGAATATTACGCGGTTCTGACTTATGGTTGGAAGTCAAAAGAGAGCACTAAGGTGGTGCATTCAATTTATCATTGGAAGTCATTTGATTTTTGTTAAAAAAAGTTGCTAAGTTGATTGAACTGAAAATTTATGATAATTTTAGTTAAATCACCCTTAAGGCCTTAACTATCAAATATGAGATTTTATTTTAACTAATAAGGTGGTGGATTCAATTTATCATTGAAAGTCATTTGATTTTTTGTAAAAAAAATTAAATTGAGATGAATTGAAAAAAAAAAAAAAATTTAGTTAAATCATCTTGAACCATGAGATTTGAGATTTTACCTTTTAACTAATAAATTTCAACCAAACACTCTACAAATATTATAAAATTTTCAAAATTCAAAAACAAAATTAGTAGCGGTAGATTTAAAAGTAGTATATCAAATTTATTTATTTATCTATGCTATTAAAAGGGAAAATTTTTTCAAAAATCTATTTATGCAAGGTTGGTGAACCCTTTCATTATACTTAATTTTTTTGGTCTTACCATATATTTTTGTAACATTACGTTAATTATATTATACCATATATATACCGGTTTTTTACTCTAACAAAAAAATCAATAACATTACACCATATATTTACAGATTACTAAAACACTATACCAAAACTATATCAATCCTATTGGCCACCAATGACTTCTAAACATGTCCCATTACGATTATAACATGACTATCTATCCTAATATACAAAAAAACTATATCATTCAACTGACCTACGAACTATGAAACGTTACACTCCATTTTGCCATTGATCACTGTTTTTTTTAAATGAAAAAGCTCCTTGGATGTCTCGAGTTGACCTTACATGTCTTCTCTTCCTGAAACAAAAATACAAGATGTCAAAACTCTTATTCAAATGTCACTTATTCAAAAATCAAACATGACTTTGTTAAAGACCTAGACCACCATAGTTTTGACACTATCATACCACATTCTTCATCACATTGTCTGTTATACAATCATACTCTGACATTCAAATACATCAAAACATTACATCACATATACATATTATTGAAGCAGTTACATATTATTTAAACCATAAGATTGGTTGATAATTACAAATTTAAAATTAAAAATTTAATCGTAACAATATGTTAACAAAAACAAATATATTGTGAATATGCTAAGTAGATATATTCTAAGATTTTTTATGTTAATAATATACTAGAGATAAGATTATCAAAACAAAAAACAAAAAATAATTATCTTACTTGGTCTACAAGTTTATTTATTATGACACTAATACATCATTTTCCTTATTTCTATCAACCAAAATACCAAAACAATTCTACTTATATTTTTTATCAAGATTTTCTGTAACAATAGATTTGACTCATTTTATAATTTCTATATGATAATTTGGGATTTTCGGTTCAAATCGGGTGTATAAATTAAAATATTTAATAATTTTGATAATTTTTAAATTTAGGTATCCATTTGATTCTAGGTTCGGTGTTAAAATTTTGGTCTTAGAGATATATGATCTGCTTGGTTATTTATAACATTCAATTCTATTTTACTTTTCATTTTCTTTTTTTTTGTATGATCCAGGTCGCGGTTTCGGATAAATGTGTCCAGACCTATACACAAACTTATATAGAAATTAAAAAAAATGTATTTAATTTCGAAAAAAAACCTGCACTTCCCAGACGCGGATCAAAATCTAGTTTATATTATTAAAACGAAGTACATTTTACAAATAAACTTCTTTTCATGATTAATATTACACTTTTTGCCATTGGAAATAACATTGCTCTTTCAATCAATCGTTAATGTCATTTTCCTAATTTAACATCACAAAATAAAAGCCCATTCGATATACTTACGTAACTTACCAATAATCATTGGTTTTCCCTTAAACCGTTTATTTGATAGAGAGATCCAATTATCATTTTTATTGTGGACAAAACGAAACTATTAAGACAAAAATATTACGCGGTTCTGACTTATAGTTGGAAGTCAAAAGAGAGCACTAAGGTGGTGTATGATAATTTTTAAAAAAGTTTCTAAGATGATTGAACTGAAAATTTATGATAATTTTAGTTAAATCACCCTTAACTATCAAATATGAGATTTTATTTTTAACTAATAAACTCCAACCAAACACTCTAAAAACAATTAGAAGAATCTTAAAATTCACAAAAAAAATTAATAACAGTATATTTTTAAGTAATTTATCAAATATTAAATTTAATAACACTGAATTTGAGAAAAAAAAAACCAATGTTCAAATAATAATGAATTTGTCATTTAAATACACCCCTAAACCGGAGTGCATTGATCATAAATTAAGTTGGCCCATTCCGAAAAGATGGGCTGGGCCCATATTCTTTAAAGCAAATAGTAAAAGCACAGTGTAATCAAATTAAACTGATTCTTTCAAGTGAAATTCGAAAATCAAAAATCAAAATTTCAGATCTTTCCTCTCATCTTCTCCCTCCTCTCCTCTCTTCTCTTCTCGAGCCAAGAGGCGAAAGTCACGTACTCGCAACTTCGATTTCAAGAATCTCCAATTCTCCTGGTGAGGGTTTAGAGAGCTCTGAGAATCTAAAAGCTTAGGGCTTTACCGCCCGTATCAAAAAATGGGGAACCTTTCGGAGAGCTTCGACATCGAAGATCTGATGTCATACGGCGACGACTTGATCAGCTTACTGAACGCCAAGAACGGGTTCGAGGTAGTATCGCAGAGCTTCGAGGACTTGAAAGCTCTCCGCTTTGTTTGCGACGACGATTTCAATCAGACTCAGAGATCTATCCAAGGTCAGTTCTTTTCGATCTGGGTCTCTAGAGAAACTTCGAAAGACATAAACTTTACAGTGATTTGACTTCATAAATGCAGACTGTAAGAAGAAGCTCGTTGCTTGCAAGAAGAAAACAGAGGAAGCTTATTCAGATGTTTCGCGTGGAGACGACGACGTTGAGCGTCTTCAGAGAGAGCTTGAGGAAGAGATGGAGCTAGAGTGCAAGCTCAAAGACGAGCTTAGATAAGTATTAGTTTAGTTTCAGTCAAGTATTGGTTCAGACAGTGTCATGAAAAGTCTTTGTTCTTGTCAATACAGTAGTCGCTGAGGAACTCAAAGACTTGAATGCACAGTGGACGTATGTTGATGAGCAAAGGCAATCTATTAAGAGAAAAGAGCGGGACGACTTGAGAGCTGAGTAAGATCCACAAAACCAAGTTTCCTCTTCTGAGTGTTGTTTTTTTTTTTCAATCTTTGTTGTGTTACATCTGCAGGAAAATGCTCTCTATGTATGCTTCTGTTACAAAAGTTATACCAGACGTTGAGGATCCATCAAAGATCTCAGGATGTATCCTTTTCTTTAAGAGTCTCATTCCTTTTTTTTTTTTATTCCTTTGAGTGTTTTGTATCCTTGATTTATATATATTTATTTAGATATGGTTGATCGCGAGAAGAAGGTAATTGAGAAGTTCCAGTTTGAGACAAATAAGATGACGGCTTATGAGACATGCAACAGTATCTGGAGCATCATTAACAAGCAATAGACAGACGTGGTGGCACGCACGAGTTCAGTTGTTTGATGTGTCTGAATAGATTTGGTTTTAGCTTAGCAACCAAAAACATTCGTACCACCCCATCTACGGTCCCTTGGATGTAAACCCATCCTGCTTAGTTTTTCGTTGGCCTTTTGTAATTTGATTATGAATCTTCTTCTCCTGTAATACCATCATCATCACGCAGTGTACCTGTAAAATCATCTCTCTTGTTGTGCCATTTTCTTGATAAATCTTGGTGTGTAGATTGATGCAAATTCCGGATTGTTTGTACATATTACAAAGGGTGAATCAGTGCTTCAGCTGCTATTACCTAGCTTCTCCGTCGAACTATGTAACCTGCTTATTGTATCCACTGAATCACTGAACCTATTCGGTTTTGCAATTTTTCTATCACATTATTGTCTTGTGCTGGGTAGATTTTTAACGTGGTCTGGTTTAGATAGAAGTTATGTTGGTAGAGAACAATGGCAGAGATGTTTCATAAGGTTGGTGGAACAAACAGACAAAAAGTTCTGACAAAATGATTCTTTAGGAAATTTTTTTTTTTTTTTTGCTCAACAACAACTTTATAGAATTCTCCCTCCGTTTCATAATAGATGATGTTTTGAAGAGTTATTGATGTTTCAAAATACATGATGTTTGATATTTTTTAATTAGTTTAAAAATCATTGAAAATCGTATGACCAATGATGTTTTATAGTATTTTTGATGATTGGCTGGATTAGATTTATTTAATATTTTTAGTGTTACATTTTAAGAAAATGTGTATGTCTTAATTCTTGTGTCTTCATTCAAAACATCAACTATTTTGAAATAGAAAGAGAAACATCAACTATTTTGAAACAGAAAGAGTATAACTTAGGGACAAAGGACTTAAACTTCTCATTCGTTATTCTAACTGCTGACTTTAGGAATCTTTTTGTTGAGCTTTGTATATAAAACACACAAAAATTTATAAAACTCTTTAAGCAAATTAAGAACCTAAACTTAGTTCTTCTTTTATTCAGTCTAATAACAACTTATAAGCAAACAAAAAAATAAAATAAAAAAACTAAAACCCAAAACCAAAAGCTGTGTTGAGAAACCTAACTGCCAAGTGAAAGCTACATAGTTAATGATTTCACAAACCACTCACACCTGAAACCCCAAATGTAGCAGACAGAGTACAGAGACATCATCTAACAAGACGAAAACATCCGTTTGATTCCAGACTTCTGCTCTGTCGTTAGCCTCGAAGGGAACTTAACATTGAACTTGATCCTCAAGTTTCCCTTTTTCGACGGGTCTTTAGGGATAGGCATGCCTTCTCCTTTCACAACCTCTTCATAAGAAGGGCTGATAACGTTGTTGACCGGAACCGTTAGCGTTCTCCCATCCAAAGTCGTGACCTGAGCGGTGTACCCCGTGAGCGCTTCCACGAGAGGGATCTTCTGCGTGATCACAAGGTCGTTCCCGTCTCTCTTGAACACAGCGTGCGGCTTCTCGTCGACTATGAATACGAGATCTGACGGTATGATTCCTCTCTGCTCGTTTCCTTTCTCGGGGAATGTTATCTTTGTCCCTTTCTTCCATCCTGGTTTGATCTCTATCGTTAAGATCTCTTCAACCGTTGTCGGTCTCCTGCATTGTAACAAAGAATTCATTTTTTCTTTAACTTGCATTACTGATTTCAATAACTTAGAAGCTACAAAAATAACCAGTGTTCTAAAAATCGGTTTAGACAGCGGCTAGTCGCCTTGTATAAAAACAATTTTTCCAGAATGATTCTAGACGTTCAAAAAATCTGTCTAGGCGCTAAAAAAATTGGTCTAGACGCCTAAATCGAGTCTAAAAGAAATAATTTTTCCCGAATGATTTAAAAAAAATCTGTCTGGGCATTCAAAAAATCGGTCTAGGTACCCGACTAAACAATAATCTTCTAAGCATTGAAAAGTAACTCGTTATATCCTCAAAAGTTCAACTCGGACTCGCTCAAGTACTAAGTCAAGTGCTTAACAACTCAAGTAAAAGAGGATTCACATAACTCAATGTTCATGAGTCCAACAGAGTCTATCAAATGGCTAAATGTTAATGAGTAGTTTCTAGCATTACATCTCCATCTATCTATCTATCCAGGTAACTTCTTAAACTTCAATGCATAGCAATGTTGAAGAAAGTACCAGCTAGAATCAAGAACGTCCCTCGAGATCTTCATCTTCTTAGTGATACCTTTATACAAATCCTCCAAACTACAAGGAAGCTGTCTCTCTATTGGAGCAGCTTTCCTCGGTGGAGCAGCATTAGAGGTTTCTCCTGCAGCGGACCTGTAAGACGAGAAAACGTCTTCAGCGAACCTAAACCCACCACCAGGGGGACCTGCACCGCGCGGGTCGCCATTAAAGGGTCTCGAGAAGCCAAAGAACTCAGAGAAGATGTCGTCAGCGCTTCTACCGTTGAACCGGAACGAAGCCCCTCTGTCTGAACCACCAGGAAACCCGCCGGGACCAGGAGGCGGAGCCTGTCTGTTTAGACCTTCTTCTCCGTACTGATCGTAGATTGCTCGCTTCTGAGGATCGCTTAGTACCTAAGATCAATGCAACCAATCAGAACAGATCATTAACACTTTTGTCCTCAAAAAGTGTTGTGATTTGGTAACTAAAGAGCTGCTCAAACTCAAATTCCGACAAAGATTGAGACTTTCAATGGAAAAAAGACAAAACACGAATCAAAACTATCATAAGAACAGATCACTAACACTTTTGTCCACACAAAGTTTTGTCCTTTGGTAACTAAAGAGCTGCTCAAATTCAAATTCCGACAAAAAGACTAGAACTTTCAATGGAAAACGAACGAAACACGAATCAAAACATCATAAGCACATATCACTAACATAAACTCAAATTCAAATTCCGACAAAGATTGGAACTTTCAATGGAAAACGAAAACGGGTTTCGTCGCATATGGATTTTAAACTCGAGTTGTGTAAGAGAATTTTTTACATCGTAAGCTTCGGAGATCTGTTTGAATTTGGCTTCTGCTTCTTTTTTGTTGTTAGGGTTCTTGTCGGGATGCCACTTCATGGCGAGTTTGCGATAAGCTTTCTTCAAATCTTCATCTTTAGCGCTTCGATCAACTTGAAGTAACTTGTAATAATCGACCCCCATTGAATCGAATCTTCACTCGATTCGCTCTTCGTTCTCACAACTCGTGATCTTCTTCAATTAAAACTCAACGATCATGCCCTACTACCGGTTTAGATTTATCTTCGAGCGGTTCTTCTATTTGATCTTAGGCGGTTTGACTATAAGAATCGTTGGGCCGATCACGCTTCCTAAGAAATGGATCCATTTGGGATACATTGGGCTTTAGACGGGCCGCAAAAGACAATGACGAATATACCCTCCTTGTTGGAGTGTAGCGCAGATCGTCTGCGGTTTATCACTGACTTTGGTTTATGATTCGGTTTACTATTGATTTGAGATTTAACGGTTCAGAGTCTTTAGACAGTAACGTCTTACCGCATAGTTCTGGACCTTCCGGTGTTTTATTACCTGAAGATTGTCAATTGAAAGGAGACACCCGCATAAAGTAAACCGAGAGACAAAACACTATAAGCAAACACTTATATTTAAAATTTCTTTTAAACAATCTATTACAAGATTTGGTTAATTCGGATTTTACACGTCTAGTGTTAATACCCTAACAAACGCCACTAAAAGATTTCTAAGCTACTACGCTTATGTCTCTCTTCCGTCAAGTACTTCATCAACTGCTTCAGCACGATCAAAACAACACTCAAGAGTTTTTCTCTCTCTATAAAATCAGTCTTTGTGTCTCTGTCTATCCTAACGATTCTCAAAGCTATTTTATCATTAACTCCACGTTTTTCTATGTCTTTTCTCTAAGGCATCACGAATATAGACATCTTCCGTAACAATAAGTGCAACTTGTCTTCTCTTGGAATGCACTTATTCCTCTTTCCTTAAGTCATAAACTTGTTCCTCAAGTTTATTTATTTTTTCAATATCTCCAAAATACACTCTTGCTCTCCAAATCAATACGATTCCAGCTCAGCATCTTGATTCCACATGGTCTTCACCACTCAACATAACGTCTGCTTCATCAACTAATTCAGAGCAAACATCTTAAATCTTCAAAAATTTCTTTCATAAGTTATCTCAATCATTCTGCTTCGGAAAGCTTCGCTCCAAACTTAATTGGATGATGATCGATGCATTAACCAACAAACAAAAACAAATATTGTTTTGACAAATAAGACACATGCTCTAAACAGAGAATGCCTCGAGCAATTAAAACACTTTCCAAAAAACCAATATAACACACACCATTGGATAGAGTAAAGAGGAAGAAGACCCGCAACTATTCTAGTCCTTTACTCATAACCCATGTTCTAAAAATCGTGCGTCTAGCCACTTAATCGCTAGGCATCATTCATCCGCTTCGATTTATACTAAATCGGTTTAAAAATCTGTTGTTCGATTTTTGTCCGCCTAGACCGTTTAGATAACCGCTTAACCGCCTAGGCGGTTAAGCGGTTATCTATTTTTTATTATTTTTTTATTTTATTTTTTTAATAATATTTTTTATCTATTTATTTGATTTAAAATTTGATAAATATAATTTATATTCATAATTTTGATGAAATTACACTATATTAAGTTTATATATTTTATTTGTGTATTTATACAGTCCTAAACATTGAAATGTATTAATGTTATGCACAATTAAAGATTAACATGTTTTATAACATATTAAACAATCTAAAAATTCCGCCCCGTATAATTTCTGCTTAGTTCCCGATTTTCTCGCTAGGTGCTAGGCCCAACCCGACCACCCGACTAGCGCTTAGCGTGTTTCCGAACATGGCTCATAAGTCATAACCAATACGATACAGAGAGACAGAGAGAATATTTTATTATTATATATTATAAACTCTGTAGCATAATATTCTGAAATGTCTGATGGTTAGCACAAACAGAGACATACATTTCTACTCTTTTTTTTTTTTTTCTACATTTCTACTTTCAGATTTGCGATAAAAAAATAACTTTTATTTTCTATATTTGGTATTCAGTATTGGTCAACAAACCTCAACAGAAACTTTTACCACAATGCAACGGAAGCGGAAATGGAGATCACTAGACCATATATAACCCTTCCGGTTTCTGAGCACCAAGAAACTTCAAAACATTCTCTAATAATAGTGTCTGAAACAATTCTAATGGACACTATAGTTGGATCACTTGACACGTGTAAACCGGAGAACGGCGACGTCATCAGACCCAACGGTCCCGTTCGATCCGCACCACGCTCCGTCGTCAGCGACTCTTCCAGCGCAACTCTCGGTCGACATTTAGCTCATCGTCTCGTCGAGATCGGCGTCAACGATGTCTTCTCAGTTCCCGGCGACTTCAATCTCGCGTTGCTTGACCATCTCATAGCCGAGCCGGGTCTCAATCTCATTGGCTGCTGCAACGAGCTTAACGCTGGCTACGCGGCAGATGGCTACGCTAGATCACGCGGTGTTGGCGCTTGTGTTGTCACTTTCACCGTAGGAGGACTCAGCGTCATAAACGCTATTGCGGGAGCTTACAGCGAGAATCTGCCGTTGATATGTATCGTCGGAGGTCCGAACTCAAACGACTACGGTACTAACAGGATTCTTCATCACACCATTGGCTTGTCTGATTTCAGACAAGAACTTACATGTTTCGAGGCTGTGACTTGCTATCAGGTAAATCAAAAACCAAAACATGACACTAGGTTTTAATCAATGTTCAAACATGATTAGGCGGATTATTGATATATTTTCTACATTTTATATTTATATTAGATATTTTTGTTTTTATGTTTATTATAAAACTATTTTGATAAATTATAAAACAAGTAGATATACGAAAAATGAAATTAGCAAAATTTATGGATTTACACTAATATCTATATTATTAAAAGATAAGTACTCATTTGAAAATGTTCTTACTTCATTAATTAAACTCCCTTTTTTTTGCTTGTCTTTTTCAGTTGCATTTATGAAATATCCTAAAATGAATAAAACTGTATAATTTATTACTTGTCTTTTCAGTTACATTAATGAAATATGTTTAAATGAATTTAAACTTCCTATTTTATTG
>NC_027748.1:41318094-41323694 GCF_000695525.1 Brassica oleracea var. oleracea | reverse complement strand
TGAGTTTTCATTTACATCAAAACTTATCATATTTTAGGATAATTTTAATTTAAAATGAAATTTTCATATTTTTCAAAAAAATTCTAAAAATATTTTTTAAATATTTTGTTATAATTGTTTAAAAAATATTGAGTTGCATTTCAAATAAAAAGGTAAAGATATTAAAAATATTCTAATTAAAATATGTAAAATTTAATATAGTTTTAAGGAAATGGTCAAAAAAAAAAAAAATTACACATAAAATAATCATGATTTTTGTTAACTGGACGGATCATTATTTATATGATATCGCACACGAAAGAAAATTTTTTTTAAAAAAAATTATCTAATTAACTCTATACTCATTTTTTTTTTATATGATATCACAAATTCGTAAAAAAATAGATGGTTTAAGATGCAAAAAAAAAAAATTTACATAATGAATATAATATGAACGAATATTACAAATACATCATTTAATAAAATAAATAATTAAAAACTGAAAATTTATATCCTCAGGGTCTAGTTATTGCTTTATTAAACAACTTTAGACTGATTTCAACAGATTAAAAATGATGTAAACCAATTTAAATTCATAAATCCAATTTAAGAAATTGTTTTGGTTATAGCAGATTTGCCGGCTAAACTAATTTTTAGAACATTGGTTTTAACCGAACATTGGTTATTTCAGTGACGTGTTCCTTAAGTTTCCTCATTGATATATTTTCTACATTTTATATTTATATTAGGTCTTTTTGTTTTTATGTTTATTATAAAACTATTTTGATAAATTATAAAACAAGTAGATATACGAAAAATGAAATTAGCAAAATTTATGGATTTACACTAATATTATTGCTTTATTAAACAGCTTTAGACTGATTTCAACAGATTAAAAACCAATTTAAATTGCATAAATCCAATTTAAGAAATTGTTTTGGTTATAGCAGATTTTCCAGCTAAACCGATTTTTAGAACAATGGTTTTAACCGATCACTCACGGTTATTTCAGTGACGTGTTCCTTAAGTTTCCTCCTTGTAATCAAAACCACTAAATTTCTTGAAACCATGAATTGTTGCAATGTGATTGAAAAATAATCATTTGTTATTATGATTTGTTCCTCAGGCTGTGGTGAATAACTTGGAAGACGCACATGAACAGATAGACAAGGCTGTATCGATGGCTTTGAGTGAAAGCAAACCTGTGTACATCAGCATCAGCTGCAACTTGGCTGCAACTCCTCATCCTACATTCAGAAGCGACCCCGTCCCATTTTCTCTTTCAACAAAGTATATTTTATAATAATTTCTCATCTACTAGTCAATGTTATTGTGTTAAAATGCATATTTAAACTAATGTTCAAGAAATCGTTAGATGGTAGTTGGTGGTAGTTAGACGCTTTATAGACGATTAGTGCGCCTAGATTCGTTTATACCAACTAAACCTATTCTTGAAACACTGATTTGGATCGCTGCAGATCGAGCAACAAGATGAGTCTAGAAGCAGCTGTGGAAGCAACCGTGGAGTTTCTCAACAAGGCTGTTAAACCCGTCTTGGTTGGTGGTCCAAAGATGCGTATGGCCAAAGCTTCTAAAGCTTTGGTCGAGCTAGCAGACGCTTCTGGCTACCCTTTAGCCGTGATGCCATCTGCAAAGGGTCTAGTTCCCGAGGACCACCCTCACTTCATAGGCACCTATTGGGGAGCTGTAAGCTCACCTTTTTGCGCAGAGATTGTTGAATCAGCAGACGCATATCTATTCGCGGGACCAATCTTTAACGACTACGCCTCAGTAGGCTACTCTCTTCTCATCAAGAAGGAGAAAGCAATCATCATACATCCTGATCGAGTCACCGTAGCCAACGGTCCAACCTTCGGATGCGTCCTAATGAGCGACTTCATGACCGAGCTGGCCAAACGTGTGAAACGGAACGAGACAGCTTACGAGAACTACCACAGGATCTTTCTCACTCAAGGGAAACCGTTAAAGTCCCAACCAAAGGAGCCTTTACGAGTCAACACAATGTTCCAACACGTTCAAACGATGCTGTCTAGCGAAACCGCGGTGATAGCGGAGACTGGTGACTCTTGGTTCAACTGCCAGAAACTAAAGCTGCCTAGAGGATGCGGCTACGAGTTCCAGATGCAGTACGGATCAATCGGGTGGTCGGTGGGAGCTACGTTAGGATACGCTCAAGCTCAACCCGAGAAACGAGTGTTAGCGTTTATTGGAGATGGAAGCTTTCAAGTGACGGCTCAGGAGGTTTCAACGATGATACGAAACGAGCAGAAGAGCATTATCTTCCTTGTAAATAACGGTGGCTATACCATTGAGGTTGAGATCCATGATGGACCTTATAACGTGATTAAAAATTGGAACTATACTGGGTTTGTTGATGCGATACATAACGGTAAAGGTACATGTTGGACTACTAAGGTGAGACACTGATAGAGACTTTTTCTTTGTTCCTATATAAACATGAGGCAGTTCAATTTGTAACTATTTGAGACTTGTGTTGAAGGTCACATGCGAAGAGGAGCTAGTAGAGGCTATTACGATAGCGAGTGAGGCTAAGAAGGATTGTTTATGTTTCATTGAAGTGATTCTTCATAAGGATGATACGAGCAAGGAGTTGCTTGAGTGGGGTTCACGTGTTTCAGCTGCCAATAGTCGTCCCCCGAATCATGACTAGACAACAACACAAGGCCTAATATCAGAAAATCTATAGGTTATTCAAATTAATTACTTTGTAGCTAAGTTAGGTTATTACTCCATCCGTTTTAAAAAAATAAGTATGTTTTAGAGTTTTCATAGTAAAAAGAACATTTTAAATTTTAATTATAAATGTATTGGTTTTTGTAATTAACAATTTCATAATGCCAATAAAAATACAATACCAACAGATTTTTTGAAGTTTATAATTTATTATATTATACTATTATTTGATAAATGAATTTGCTTATGTGTCATGTTCTCCATGATTTTAGGCTGAATCATTAAACAATAAATTTGATTTATATTTGTTTGTTAACGTGATTTTCGTTATATTTTTATTTTTATTTTTATGATTCAGTTGCAAGAATAACTTGTATTTGTTATTTAAGTTGAAAATTTAATATTTCCTTGTTTTTATTTTTACTAAATATTTTTTGTTATCATTCACTTGCAAGAATAACTTTCAAAAGAGAATATTTTCAAAATATTATTTTTTATTTACAACAAGTACCTTATATTTATGAAAATTTAAAATTTACTTTTATTTTTTCAAGAGTTTCAAAGAATTATAACTTTGTTTAAATTAAAATTTTCTTAAAAAACTATTATGTAAATAAAAATGTGATTCTATTATTTTTATAAAAGCTGCATTTTTCAAAATGATTTGTCTTAGTTATAATTATTAAAGTTTAAAATTTAAAAAACCATTTGAAAATAACAAATTATGATTTACAATCAAAAATATTATTTTATAAGAAAATAGCAAACTCTATTTTAAAATAAAAAACTATGGTTTGACTATAGCTTATTGTCCTCTATTATAGCATTTAGAAATAGCATTCTTATACATTGCATAATAATGTTTTGTTTGTCAACATAGTTGGTCTGCTTGAGTGATTATTGAGTTATTATGAGAAGTATTTTATAATATAATTATACATATATCAATATTCTTATTTACTTTGACTAATATAATATGTAAAGCTGAGTTTGGTTTAACATTCTTATGCTTTTGATTTATTTTGAGATTTTGTAGGTTATGATAATTTTTATATTTATTTAATTATATCACTGTTTATAAATTAATATAATAAAAATTTGTTCAAGATAACAACATATTTTAAAATACAAGATATTAATGTTGTTATCCAAAAATAATGTTTTTAAATCAATAAAAATTAAGAAATTGAAAGATTCATAAAATAGTATAAATTTAATGTTTTATTTAATATTTTTGATCTTTTAGTTAATAGTATATTTATTAATAAATATTTCTCAAATAACTATGTCTGCATGTGCGGACCAAACTCCTAGTTTATCATTATTATCTAATAAAAATGCATTGAAAAAGTAAAAAAAAAAAACTATCTTTGAAACAATTTATTTTTTCTAAAACATTGATTTTTTTTGAAACGGTGGGTGTATTATTCTTTTTGTTACCTTGAATCAAACTGATGATAATATCTAGTGACTTCATCATAGCAAAACAAAATAATACTCTTTCTTTTGATATACGGTGGAGATTAAAAGTAAAATATATAAACGCTCTAGATTAAAACCACCAGACGCGGGAAAATACCACTTATAACCGGCGACCCAAACTAACTCTTCTGTCTGAACCGGCCAATTTAAGATTCAAGTTAAACCCTCTAGGCAAGACAGAGTGTTTCGTTTCACAGCAAAAGGAAAAACCCAGATTCTTCACATCGTCGTGACTTCTGTTTCTCGTCTCCCATCTTCTTCGCGAATCCGATTTGCAGGTCTTAGGCGTCTCTGTTTCTTTCTCAGCAACTTGGTCGATTTCTAGGTTAGTACCATCACTTAAAAAAGTTCGGTTTCTCATTGCTCGCTTCCTCGAATTTGTACCGGTTCGGTTCGGTTCGGTTTGGCTCACGCTTCAAATTTGTTCAATACAATTCCATAAATCAATTATGTTCATAAGATTATCTATGTTCGTGTTTTATTCAGAATTGGTTCTCAGTCTGATCTATTCTTTAGTGTTTGGTTTTGATTAAGAAAACTTATTTAAAAATGTGGTTTGTGTTGCAGATGGTTCTATGCATGTTGCTGAGAATCACATATTAGAGAAGGCCATCTTAGACATGGGAATACAAACTCTTATATGGCAAGTGACGAAGAAAGCATTCACTGGAGGCATTATAGGGCTCACCATTTCAGATAGGTTTTGTAGCGTTGTTCCTGTGAGAGGAGACTCCATGTCTCCCACATTCAATCCCCAGCGAGATTCTTATTTAGGTAAATTGTTTTTTTGGGGAAATAGATGTTTATGTTCTGGTTAATAGATGTTTTGTTGTTGGTGGTGGTGCAGATGATTATGTTCTCGTGGACAAATTTTGCCTTAAGGATTACAAGTTTGCGCGTGGTGATGTTGTAGTGTTCAGGTATGTTCCCTCTAGTGCTGAGCTACTTTTGAGAAGATAACTAACTATATACTGTATTGAGTGATACTTGATTACATGATGGTCTTTTGCTTTTGTTCTTTTCTTGGATGCTTACATCACTCACAAGTGTTGTTTACACTAATTCACTAGAGGCTTGTGTTGTAACAATTGTGAGAATGAACAGATGCGGAAACAGATGAATAAAAGCGATGTAACTACGACACGGATATTTAACGTGGTTCACCCCTAGGGCTACATCCACGGGCAAAGAGAGATCTTATTATTGGAGACGATATTGAGCTTACGGAGTGCAAGTTCAGGGTTACTTCGAATACAAGATATATATAGTAACATCTCGCATCTAAAATCCTAGACTAAACGGACTCATGGGCTTAAGCCCACGATCAGATGTAACATCCATAATAACTTGATGCAACGCTCTTGATGCAACAGAGTCGGTATGATGTACGTGATGTAACATCTATCGCCTAGATGTAACATCCA
>NC_027748.1:41297692-41316810 GCF_000695525.1 Brassica oleracea var. oleracea | reverse complement strand
TCCCATGTATGATTCTTCTGATGAGACTCCACGTCTCTCGTTGCAACATGCCATTTCCCAGACTCGGGACTAGAAACAGCTTCCATGTAAGTAGATAACGCATCCACTTCCTCTGCAACCTGAAGTGCATAACCCACCATATCCTCGAAGCGATATCTCTCTAGTGGCCTGACATCAATCCTTCTTGGTTGATCTTTCAAGATGCTACGCTCTGTAGCATCAAGCGGTTGAATCTTCGTAGACTCCAATTGAACATCTTCTACACGCTCCTCTTGATTTTCTGTGTGTGTCTGCACATCGATCACTTCATGATCATCTTGCTGCTCCACCTGTTTATCAGTGCTACACTTTTCTGCTTCTGAACTGGACCCTGAGCTTCTAACCATAGATGCTTCATCGAAGACACCATTTCTGCTTAGAACCATTCGGTTTTCTGATGGAGACCAAACCATGTATACTTTGATTCCATCACCGTAGCCCATAAACACTCTTAAAAGTGAATATTCAGCAGATCTACCTGACCACACCTCAGAAGGTATCCTGCACTCGATGCCTATGTGGGGAACAAGATTTATCAAGTAGCAAGCCGTGTTAACTGCTTCATCCCAAAACCGCTTCTCCAAACCAGCACTCGAGAGCATGCACATCGTTCTCTCTAGCATTATCTTGTTTATCCATTTTGCAACACCATCTTGCTGCGGTGTTCCCATGTCTATAAGATGCTTGGCAGATGTTGCATCCTTACAAAATTGTTTAAACTCTTCCGAGCAGAGTTCCAAACCAATATCAGAATGAAGCATATCTTGCTTCGACAGATGTTGCATCCCACGCTCACCCATATGTCCAAGCCTCATATGCCATAGCTTAGTCATATCTTCAATACTCTTTCTTTTGATATACGGTGGAGATTAAAAGTAAAATATATAAACGCTCTAGATTAAAACCACCAGACGCGGGAAAATACCACTTATAACCGGCGACCCAAACTAACTCTTCTGTCTGAACCGGCCAATTTAAGATTCAAGTTAAACCCTCTAGGCAAGACAGAGTGTTTCGTTTCACAGCAAAAGGAAAAACCCAGATTCTTCACATCGTCGTGACTTCTGTTTCTCGTCTCCCATCTTCTTCGCGAATCCGATTTGCAGGTCTTAGGCGTCTCTGTTTCTTTCTCAGCAACTTGGTCGATTTCTAGGTTAGTACCATCACTTAAAAAAGTTCGGTTTCTCATTGCTCGCTTCCTCGAATTTGTACCGGTTCGGTTCGGTTCGGTTTGGCTCACGCTTCAAATTTGTTCAATACAATTCCATAAATCAATTATGTTCATAAGATTATCTATGTTCGTGTTTTATTCAGAATTGGTTCTCAGTCTGATCTATTCTTTAGTGTTTGGTTTTGATTAAGAAAACTTATTTAAAAATGTGGTTTGTGTTGCAGATGGTTCTATGCATGTTGCTGAGAATCACATATTAGAGAAGGCCATCTTAGACATGGGAATACAAACTCTTATATGGCAAGTGACGAAGAAAGCATTCACTGGAGGCATTATAGGGCTCACCATTTCAGATAGGTTTTGTAGCGTTGTTCCTGTGAGAGGAGACTCCATGTCTCCCACATTCAATCCCCAGCGAGATTCTTATTTAGGTAAATTGTTTTTTTGGGGAAATAGATGTTTATGTTCTGGTTAATAGATGTTTTGTTGTTGGTGGTGGTGCAGATGATTATGTTCTCGTGGACAAATTTTGCCTTAGGGATTACAAGTTTGCGCGTGGTGATGTTGTAGTGTTCAGGTATGTTCCCTCTAGTGCTGAGCTACTTTTGAGAAGATAACTAACTATATACTGTATTGAGTGATACTTGATTACATGATGGTCTTTTGCTTTTGTTCTTTTCTTGGATGCTTACATCACTCACAAGTGTTGTTTACACTAATTCACTAGAGGCTTGTGTTGTAACAATTGTGAGAATGAACAGATGCGGAAACAGATGAATAAAAGCGATGTAACTACGACACGGATATTTAACGTGGTTCACCCCTAGGGCTACATCCACGGGCAAAGAGAGATCTTATTATTGGAGACGATATTGAGCTTACGGAGTGCAAGTTCAGGGTTACTTCGAATACAAGATATATATAGTAACATCTCGCATCTAAAATCCTAGACTAAACGGACTCATGGGCTTAAGCCCACGATCAGATGTAACATCCATAATAACTTGATGCAACGCTCTTGATGCAACAGAGTCGGTATGATGTACGTGATGTAACATCTATCGCCTAGATGTAACATCCATCGCCTAGATGTAACATCCAGATTCAAGGCATATCAACAGGTGGTGGTGCAGATGATTATGTTCTCGTGGACAAATTTTGCCTTAGGGATTACAAGTTTGCGCGTGGTGATGTTGTAGTGTTCAGGTATGTTCCCTCTAGTGCTGAGCTACTTTTGAGAAGATAACTAACTATATACTGTATTGAGTGATACTTGATTACATGATGGTCTTTTGCTTTTGTTCTTTTCTTGGATGCTTACATCACTCACAAGTGTTGTTTACACTAATTCACTAGAGGCTTGTCCCTAATTTCTCAAATCGATTTGGGGATTTTTCTTGTGATGTGAGGAGATGGTAAAGACGAAGTTCACAAGGAATGGAAGGGAGGTAATGATTTTCGGAGCGATGAGGAATTTCGATTACAGGAGTGACGAAGCGATTCAAGAGTCGAAGAAGGGTGGAGAACGCGATGCTTCTGTGAGTTTGTCATCGCCGGAGAGATCGAGGATCCGTAAAAGCGTTGAAGGGATATCGATGTTGGTATCTACAGAGGCGTCGAAGGCGTCGAAGACAAGGCGGGGAACTTCATATGGGTCGCCTGCGTCATCTCCGGAGAAGACCACGAGGCGGGGAACTTCATATGGGTCGCCTGCGTCATCTCCGGAGAAGACCACGAGGCGGGGAACTTCATATGGGTCGCCTGCGTCATCTCCGGAGAAGACCACGAGGCGGGGAACTTCATATGGGTCGCCTGCGTCATCTCCGGAGAAGACCACGAGGCGGGGAACTTCATATGGGTCGCCTGCGTCATCTCCGGAGAAGACCACGAGGCGGGGAACTTCATATGGGTCGCCTGCGTCATCTCCGGAGAAGACCACGAGGCGGGGAACTTCATATGGGTCGCCTGCGTCATCTCCGGAGAAGACCACGAGGCGGGGAACTTCATATGGGTCGCCTGCGTCATCTCCGGAGAAGACCACGAGGCGGGGAACTTCATATGGGTCGCCTGCGTCATCTCCGGAGAAGACCACGAGGCGGGGAACTTCATATGGGTCGCCATCTCCGGAGAAGGCCACGAGGCGTGGTTCAACTCTGTCTCCTAGAGTTGCGAAGAGGCAGAAGGTAAATGTGACTTCTTTTGGTGATGACAGAGAAGAATGGCCAGAGACTGAGATGTTGGCATCAACAGTTGCGAAGAAGACAAGGCGGGGAACTTCATATGGTGGGTCGTCTGTGTCTCCTAGACAATCGAAGAAGCAGAAGGTAAACTTAGAGAAGAGTCTAGGTGATGATGGTGATGAGAGAGAAGAATTTCTCCAGATTGTGGTGCACGAGTTCGAGCCGATGGAAGCCCATCTTTTTAATAAAAAAGCTATATAAAACGCGTCGTTTCATTCATTTGTCTTTTAACTCGGCTTCGAAGAGAATAAAAGAAACTGTGTTCGTAAATCTATTGCAAAGTCCACTAGCTCAGTGGCAAAAATCCCTACCATTAAACCCGAGTACACGAGTTCGACCCGTTGGAAACACATATTTTTAATAAAAAACCTATATAAACGACGTCGTTTGTCTTTAATCAAACAAAGATATGAAACGACGTCGTATGCTTTAACACCCGAAATTAACATCCGCTTATTTATCTGTTAACTCGGTTAACGGTGTGTTAATATGGTCAGTCAATCGTAAGTTTCTTAATAAACTAAAAAAGTCAACAAAAGTTCACAGTTTTATTGGCTAGCCGATATGTCCAGGTTTCTTTTGGCAATTTCTCTAAAGTTCAATGTTTTTTTGGCCGATTTCTCTCGGAATTAAAAGTGTGACGTCTCAGTGATAACATACTTGTGTTTGTATCGTTTTCTTACAATTGTTTTGTTCGTTTAAAATCCAATCATTTCATTCGTTATGTCTTAGGACAGTGGGGGAATCTATCTCCAAATCCGACACCGAGTTTAGTTTATGAGTAAAATAATTGATCACTAGTGTGTAGTGGCCTTTTGGTAATTACATATCATTTCATGGGTAAAGACTTACACAACGTGTCCCGTTAGCTCCTTAGATTCTCTGCGTTTTGAAACTGATGCTTCGAACTCTGTTTCAAACTTTCAAAACCGTACTCAATTAAATAAGAGAGATGTTACAGCTAAAGGCTCGTCTGTTTCGAAACTGGAAATTTTAAAATAAAACCAAAAAAAAAAAACTCGTCGAGAAGAACATCTTGCCCACCTTCTTCTTTTGTGTCAATTTATAAAACGTCGTGGGTTCTTTCTTATCTTCTGTTCTTTAATGGCTTCTATGATTTTCGTTGGTGGCTGTTCTAGTTTCTCAAGGGCCCCCTTAGTGTGATCTGATTGGTCCTTTTTGTTTTGGAGATATTTTCTCTCTTGGTGGCACCATTGCGGAGACACAGAAAGCCTTATTCTTTAGGTTTCAATAATGTGGAACCACGACAGAGATGAAGAACTTTCTCTGTTCCTTGAGATGCGTCGACGTGAGAAAGAACACAGAGGAGAATCTCTCATAGCAGGTTCGTCCCCGTGTACATAATATATCTTTCTATATATGTAAACGTGTGTAATTCCTCATTTGAATGTAGAGTCTCTTGAATGTATCTGTGTCTCGGCAATGGTGCTTTACTTTTGTTCTGTCTCTTTTTAGGTTCTGATAATATTAGTATGAACGGAGCGTTGACGACTGCTGTGTCCGCGGCGCTCTCTGGTATCTACTCCGAAACGGTGTCGTCTCAACGTTATCCTCTCCGGAGAACCGCCGCTGAGAATTTCTTGTACTCAGAGAATGAGAAATCTGATTACGATTGGTAAAGGTTCCCACTTTATAGTATCGACTCAAGTATCATAAACTTGGAAGCAAAGCATAGTGAAACCGAATGGTTTGGTCTTGCCTTCTTTGATGGATCACTGGTCTGATAATCTATCATCTTTGTTGCTGTTCTTGTCTCTTTGTTCAGGCTGCTTACACCTCCAGGCACGCCACAGTTTGAGAAAGAGTCACACAGGAGCGTAATGAATCAGAGTGATGCTCCCAACTCTCGCCCCACGGTTCTTAAATCTCGGGTATGAAACTTGTTAGACACAACTGAATTCATTTTGGTTATTTTCTAATTATAACTCTTGTTTGGTTCTTCAGCTTGGGAACTGTGGTGAAGAGATGATCTCAGGGAACAATATTAAGACCCAAATGTCCTCGTTCTCCGGACCGAGCTCTGTAGCTGGACTCAAAAGACCATCTTCATCATGTAGCTCAAGGTCAACGAGTAGACCATCCACACCAACCAGAAAGTCAACGACTAGACCTTCCACACCGACCAGAAGGTCTACAACTACAACCACCTCCACAACAAGGCCTGTGACCACCACCAGAGCTTCAACCTCTAGATCCTCAACACCCAACTCACGTGCCACCTTATCTGCCGCCCGTGCTACTGCCTCTACATCGGCTCCACGCACCACAACATCAACCGGTTCAGCTAGATCAGCTACTCCAACTCGGTCTAAAACTCAGCCATCGTCTGCACCTTCTAAAAAACCTCTATCAAGGCCGGCCACACCTACCCGCAGACCTTCAACCCCGACCGGTCCATCAATAGTTTCCAGTAAAGCTCCCTCTCGAGGAACTTCTCCGACTCCAACTGTGAAGTCGTCAAGGCCGCCAGAGATGCCTGGTTTCTCTTTAGAAGCCCCACCGAATCTGAGGACCACTTTACCAAACAGACCAGCCTTAGCTTCAAGAGGCAGACCTGGAGTAGCCTCTGCACCAGGCTCAAGATCGTCTTCCATAGAACGCGGCAGTGGTGGCATGGGACATTCAAGAAGGCAATCTTGTTCTCCTTCCAGAGGTCATGCGCCTATTGGAAACACCAACGGGAGCCTCCCTGGTGCACGTGTGCGAGGAAAGGCTAACAACGATAGCTTTAGCCCTGTGGCTATGGGAAATAAAATGGTCGAGAGAGTGGTGAATATGAGGAAACTAGGTCCACCAAGGCTAACAGAGAACGGTGGTCGAGGAAACGTGAAATCCAACTCAGCTTTTAACAACCTTGGGTATGGGAGAAACCTCTCCAAGAGCTCCATCGATATGGCCTTAAGACATATGGTAACATCACTCTTTTACAATGTTCCGTTTTAGTGTTCTGTAGTAAGCACCGTGCTTATGGTTTTCTACGTGCGTAGGATATAAGACGAGGCATGACAGGGAACCTCCGGCCGCTGGTGACGAAAGTTCCGGCGTCAGCAATGTACAGCGTGAGAAGCCGGTCGACTAGTGTCACGAACTCTCCGGTAGCTACGAGCAGTACTATCAGCTCATCAGAACTGAGTATTGACAATATCAACATTTTGTGCTTAGATGGGAACGAGGCTGAAAACGATGATCTTCTCAGCGAGAGAAGCTATTCTTGACCGCTAATTAAATATATAACCTATGTTCTTGCTTTGTTACCATGCTTAAATAACGTGTTTCTAGAGATAATGAAACGTATCAAAACAACTCTTGAGCATGTTTAAGTCGTTATGGAATTTTGATGAATGTCCAATGGTAGATTTCTAGTTTCTATGGCTTTAGACAAAAGGTCTTTGCATCGATCTTAACAACCACTTTATGAAGAAGTCTATCTCTAAATCTACACTGGAGGATCCTATATAAAGACCAGCTTGCTGCAGTTTACATTTGTAATTCAAAATCAAATAAAGTTGTTTACCTATAATCAAATTATTTTTAGTTTTGAAAATCAAAGTTCATCTATGTGCAATCAATCACCCACAAGGTCAAAGTCATCTATTTTTTTTTTTGTCACGAAAACTAACTTCGTTAATGCAAATCTAGTTTGGTGGTGGCAATAAAACTCCAACCACCTCTTGTTCAAACATGGACAAGGCCTGTTTTGCAATACAATCTGCTTCTACATTCCTCAAACGAGGAATCCAACCAAAAACAACAAACTCAAAGTCTACTGATAAGCGGGTGATATCTTCGACGATCCCATATATCTCCATCGGTGGCATCTTACTAGTAATTGCCATGATTAGTTGGGCTGAATCAGCTTCGAATTGCACTTCCTTAACACCTAGCCTTCGATTAGCCAACACTGCATCTCTGAGCGCTAAACTCTCAGCAACAAGGACCGATGAGACAAAGCTTGTTTCTCTCTGCCCTATGGACTTCTCTCCTGCGGTCGTCATTACCCAACTCAAGCCTGCATTCCAGTTTTGCTCAGACCACACCGCATCCGATCTTACTACCGTTTCAACCTGTACTGGCGGCGCTTAAGGAGTCAGTTGTGGCTTTTTCCCATTTTTCTCTTGCGCCTCAGCCCATTCCTTGGCTGCGATGATGGCTTAGGATACTGTATCCGCTGGATTCCCAGCATAGTTTTCAAAGGTGTATGGGACCAAAGGTGCGACTCCCCTCTAAGACCGTCTAAGGTGTCTCCTCTCATATCTTGATAGTCGCACCGTCTCCCAGCATATCCGCTGGTCCTTGCTTTCCACATCGACCACATGATCCATGGGACCAAAGGTGTATTGGTGATTCGCGTTGGGGGGAGACATTTTTGTCCTTGAATGTCAGGCCAATCTGCTCTCAAATCTGTCAATCTGCTAACCTCAAAGCTTCCATCGAGAGGGGAAAGATTTCATACGTCTCTCGCAAAAGGGCAATGAAAAAGAAGATGATTGATAGATTCTGAGTTCCCACACCGCTTGCAATTCGGGTTCACATTAATGTGTCTTTGGAGGAGTCTCTCTCCCACTGGCAGAATCCCTTTTAAGCTTTTCCATGTAAACATCTTAACTTTAGGAGCTAGCTTTAGGTTCCAGACTGTTTTTCTCCAATCAAACTCAATAGTGGGTTCATCTGCAAGAATTTATGCCGTCGCCTCTGTCATTGCTACGTGATACCCTGTTTTAACAGAGTACTCGTCCGTTTTTGTTCCTAACCATCTCAGAATATCAGGCGCTCCTCTACTACTTGGTTGCAGCTGCAAGATGCGCTCCTCTTCAAAGGGCAATATCGCCTGGATTAAGTTTCTATTCCACTTTCCCGTGTCTTCTTGAATGAGGTCTCGCACCACCATCATTGAGGTTTCTCGCGTTGCTGGCCCCATGGGTCTTAGAGGGGAGTCTAGACTCAGCCATGGATCCTCCCATATCTTGATAGTCGCACCGTCTCCCACTATCCAGCCTAGGCTTTTGACTAGAAGATTCCTTCCCACTAGCACACTTTGCCACCCGTGAGAGGCGGAGCTCGGAGCAGAGCAACACAAAAGGTTCCCTTCCGGACAATATTTAGAGAGCAGGATTCTGCCTAGTAAGCCTTTCGGTTTCTCTAGCAGCCTCCAACTAATCTTTGCCAAGAAAGCCTCGTTGAAAGCCTCAACATCCCTGACTCCAAGTCCTCCATTACTCTTAGATAGCATCATTTTCGACCAAGTTAACCAGGCCATTTTTCGGGTTTTTTTACTATCATCCCACCAAAAACGGGTGAGTGTTGACTGAATTCTCGTACATAGAGATCCCGGAAGTTTGAAACAAGTCATGGCGTAGGACGGTACCGGTGTAAGGACACTCTGTAGCATCACTAGCTTACCGGCTGTTGACAGATAGCGATTTAGAACAACTCATTTGTGACTTGTGAGGATAAGGCGTCTTCACGTTTAGAGAATGACCAAGTAGTTATGTGCAATCACTCCACCAAATCGTGTGAATATTATAATTTTTTATTATGATTACTTTTAATACATATAAATAAAGATTGGTCAAATTTGTTTTTATATATTTTTTGTCTCTATCAATAAGGTGGACTTTTGCAATTTTGTTTGTGTAGTGCACATAAATAAATTTTGGCGCGTTTCTTGGGAAATGATGTCATATGCAATCTCAAAATTCGATTTCAGACTGACATCGACGAAGTAAACGAATAGTTAAACAGAAGAGCATCATATAAAGATGACGTTAAAACATAATTTTCGTTTTGAATTATCTCTTTGGGTGATTTCATTCTATGCGTAACGATGACGTCAAGTAAAGGGTATTTCGATGACGTTTTTTTTTTTTTTCAAAATTTGAAATGTTGACAAACTTTCTTGAGATGAAAAGAAAAAAAATGCACGTGGTAGAGTCTCAACGGCGACAATAATAAGTTAATAACGACGCGAAGTTAATGTGCCGTGTAGTTTGGTACTCGAGCATTAACTTATCACCTATCAACTTTTATGTTAAAACTTACTGAAAGTACAGAAGTTTGGGGTATTTTACTGATTGTACCACGTTAGATAATAATTTAAAAGTTTCAAAGTAACAAATAGCACATTTATGGTGAAAATGAAAGTTTGTTTGACAAATTGCATGGTCATATAATTCACAAAATTGCATATAATTCAATCAAGTTTGGCTTTATGTTATTTACTTTTTAATACTAAGTACATCAAACTATAATTTTTATTTTTATTACAAATGATGATCATATGCGATATTGATGAATAACTTCAACACTTTCACGACAAAACTGTTCCTAAACCACTTATTTCGAAAAATACTTATACGACATTTTCAATGGATAAGAAGCACAAACGGTTTTGCCTACAATATTCTGAAACTTCCGATCAATTAGCATTTCGTAATTTGTAGTCTAAGACTCAAACTTCAGATAGGGTGTAAAAGGTTTAAATCTTGACCAGGCCACAATAAATTCACACAGCTTTATGTGCTTAGCATGAAATAAAACATTGTGGCCACAAACTATCATATTAAGAGATTTTGGTATTTTAAAAGCTTTTACAATTTATATTAATTTTGACGCATGAAGCTTAATGTTTTGCGAGTTTTATGGCGACAGAGCACATTATAACAAAATAGCTCATTGATATTATTATTTTCTAAATTTTACTCCAATTAATAAGACTTTTATAGTCTCGTCGTCGTGTACCTGTCACTATCAATCAGAACACAGCAGCCGGACAAAAACAAATTAAAAAAAGAACAACAGAAATTGAAGAAACACCTTTTTAGCGTATAGACACTGTTCATGGTCCTATCTGGTGGGTTTGGTTTGGTTTAATGTATTGCCATCCTCACCAAAAAGTTGGAAAACAAAAAAAGAAAAGCAAAACTCATGAGATACTCTCTGATCAAACTCTTTGATCTTTCTTCGTGTGCGATATGGCTTTTCCCCCACTAAGCAACAGCTACACCTAATCTTCTTCTTCTTCCAGAATCTGTATTCAGGTCAAACTTGAGGTTCTTGTCGGAAAATTTCAGTTATTTTCTCTATCAAAACAGGTTCTTGATTTGAGTTCTTGATTTGAGCTTCCTCTGTTCTTCGAGTGATTCTTGTATATCTTCTCAGGGTTTGTGATGCACTTTAATTGCTTTGGACTTCTTGATATGTGCAAAGGAAATGATCATCTTGGACAAAAAGAAGCTGAAGGTATATATATTTATACAAATGTTCTCTACATGATTTTACGGTTATTCAAATTCCATATCAAATTCGTTTCTTGTTTTTTTTTCTTCACGTACCTGTGGTTGACCAAAAATAGTTTTACTCACTTTCTTCTTGATCTCTTTTTCTTTAAATGATTCAGAGATTTGCACCAACAATGTGAGAGTCTTTTCGTATAACTCATTAAGATCAGCCACAGATAATTTCCATCCAACCAATAGAATCGGTGGTGGTGGCTTTGGTGTTGTCTTCAGGGTGAGAAACAATAATCTTTAAAAGCTTTAATCTCAAATGTTTGTTTGTTTGTTTGTTTTGATGTTTCTTGGTGAAATCTTTGTAGGGAGTACTGAGAGATGGCACACAAGTAGCTGTGAAATCACTTTCAGCGGAATCAAAACAAGGCACACGCGAGTTCTTGACCGAGATCAACTTGATTTCCAACATTCATCATCCTAACCTTGTTAACCTCATTGGCTGCTGCGTCGAAGGACACAATAGGATTCTTGTCTATGAGTACCTTGAGAACAATAGTCTTTCTAGTGTTTTGCTTGGTAACGTTTTGTTTTCTGATTCTCCTCTACAAATGTCACACTCTTTGTCTTCTGATGTTGTTTGAGTGTTTTTTTTAGGTTCGAGGAGTAAGTATGTTCCTCTTGATTGGTCCAAACGTGCTGCTATTTGCGTTGGGACAGCTTCTGGTTTAGCTTTCTTGCACGAGGAAGTGGAGCCTCCGGTTGTTCACCGCGACATCAAGGCGAGTAATGTCTTACTAGACAGAAACTTTTCTCCCAAGATTGGAGATTTTGGTCTTGCAAAGCTTTTTCCTGACAATGTCACTCATGTCAGTACCAGAGTCGCTGGAACAGTGTAAGAAAACGTTTTCCTTAAACGTATTGTTTCCATATATAGATAACTTATGAAACTGAGGTTACAGGGGATACTTGGCTCCTGAATACGCACTTCTAGGCCAGTTAACAAAAAAGGCAGACGTTTACAGCTTTGGGATACTTGTGCTTGAAGTCATTAGTGGTGGTAGTAGCAGCAGAGCCGCCTTTACAGACGAGTTCTTGGTTCTGGTCGAATGGGTAAAGCTATAAACTCTAATACCTTAACACCAGGACCGGTCACCCAAAATTTGAAAAAATATATATAGATATAGGCCTCCAAATTTGTAAATAATTTTTTTATTATTGAAATATTTACTAAATCGTCTACAGAACCCAAAATCTCAGGGCAGACCCTGCTTAGCACACACAATATAACCATGTAAATGTGATCAAAGGTTTATGGTTAATCTGTGGTTTGGTAGGTATGGAAGTTGAGAGAAGAAGGGAGGCTACTAGAGTGCGTGGATCCAGACCTAACCAAGTTTCCACAAGACGAAGTAATACGGTTCATCAAAGTAGCTCTTTTCTGCACTCAAGCTGCGGCACAGAAGAGACCAAACATGAAGCAAGTGGTGGAGATGCTTAGCAGGAAAGAGATTAACCTCAACGAGGCAGCCTTAACGGAACCTGGTGTCTATAGAGGTGTCAACAAGGGGCGCAACCACCGTGGCCTTGGTCTTAGAGGTGGCACCTCACAGGAGAGCTCATCAACACAAGGTTACAAAGGGAAAAGTTCAGCGGCTCCTCAAGGGTCGTCTTCGGCTTCAGTTATTACATTTCAGAGCATTACAGAGATGGCTCCTAGATGATGATGATGATTCTTTCTGTTGGTAGAGCAGATATATTTCTATTCTTGAGTACATTGATTAGCTTCTGATGTATTAGTATAGTATCTTCATATACATGCCATGAGAAAATAATGATGATTGTGTTGCTTGGGCTGCAAAACAAACACAAGCCCAGGTCTACTCCTACCAGTTCACCAAAATGTTTGTTGAGAATGTGTACACTGATGGATGAATCAATCTCACAATATTGACAATGTGATCTTGTCACAACATAGCAATTGGCAATAAACAGAATAAGGACTAACAATTTCGGTTTGCCCTAACTCAACTGGTTCACTAAGTCTCCTCCAGTAACCGGCCTAACCAGCAATCACAAATATTCCTGATCTGAACATTGCAAAATCTTGATCTTTCCAAGAATCATCTATACAGATAAAAAGCTGATGAGTCTTGCCCGGTAACCAGTGTCTTCACTTGATGAGCGACCCCAAGAAATGTGTATCTTGGATGCTTAGATAGTAAGAAAATAAGTGTACGAGTTCTGAAGCTTATACTTAACAATATTTTAGGACAAAACACCAAAGATGCCCCCATCTGGGACCAATGTCAGTTTAGTTGTGTCACATTTCAATACGTCCCAAAGGCCAGCTGTGTGTTAAACTATAATTGGCATGAAGTATGATTTGCAACATTCTTTTGAATCTGAATGATTGGAATTTTAATATATATCAATCATATCAATAATGAGATACGTATAATATACGTCAAAGAATGAAGTATAATACTAGGAACAATTTGTATGTACCTAACTATGCTTTCAATTGTTAAAGTAGTATAATACTAGGAACAATTTGTATGTACCTAACTATGCTTTCAGTTGTTAAAGTCAAGATGCTTCCCATATCTTAACAGTGAGAGATGTTGTGTGGATGAAAAATGTAGGTGGACTTATTCAAACCTTTATTTTCTTGCCTTTGATTTCCAAATCAATTACTGTGTCCTAGAATAATAAAACAATGAATGATGGATTAGACAAACTATTTTCTTACGTAAACAATTAAACAAAAGAAAACTATAAAGAAATCAAACAACTTGATCTAATAGGAAAGTGTCTCACACATCTAGAACCTATACCTCACCTTTGGCCTTTTCAAGGTGCCGTCTTAGTTAGAGGCTAAAGCAATGAAATTGTTAATTCAACACACACGTATATAAGCGTTTATCATTCGGGAGTTTTCTCTTTTAGTTACTAGTATTAAGATACCACCAAAGACGGCCTAATAAATAATAATTAACAAGGATTATATACTAGCTAGTATAATATTAGGACCATATCAAAAGAAAGATTAACAATTGCTTTTTAGAGGACCAGCTAGAAAGTATTATTCAAAACCCTCAACATGTAAATAAGGAAAAGAATAGAGACTCAAATTAATGGATAACTAGTTGATGTCCCGCATCTTGTGCGGATTAATATAACTATACATCTAACAATTTTTAATTCTAAAATTTATTTTTATAAAATAATAATAATTAAATTAGATACAAATTTAAAATTATTATAAGTTATAAAATTTTAATATTTATATTGGTAATCAATATATTAAATTATGTTATTTTGTTTCATATTTTTATTTATGTGATGTAGATTTTGGATCAAAATTTTTTTTATAGTAATAATTAAATTAGGAAATTTTGTATGTAAAATTAACACATTGTATTTGGACCGAAAAGAAATCACGTGGTACTAAAATGATTATAAAAAAAATCACAAATACTCTGGTAAAATAACAAAAGTTTAGGAGTGTTCAATCTGGTAAAATCGAACCATTCAAAACTAAACCAGACCGAAATAGAGAAAATAGTCTGGATGTGGAAGTACCGAAGATGTTATTTTCAGAAAACAACAGTATATGGATATGGTTCAATATATTAAGGGATCAAACTGAATAAAAAAAGAAACCGATTAATTTGGATACAGTAGTGTACTTATATATATATATATATATATATATATATTTTATAATAATCTATATTTGATCAATATTTTCAGTAAAAATTAGATAAATTGGCTATAATATTAGTCATTAAAATTATAAAATGAGAGAAAAGTAATGATGATATTATCGGTAGATATTGTTAATAATTTATTAATTCCTAAATATCATGATAATTATATATTAAAATATATTTTTAAAAAATATTAGTATATATATCGGTAAAATAGGTTCATGTTTATTAATTATTTTAAATATCATGATAAATATATAGATTTCAAAATAAAAAAAATTAATAATAATATCAATTAAACTAATGATTTATCCTAAAATCATGAAAAATATGACAAATAAGCAAAATCACATCATAAATAATAGTATAAATGTATTTATATATGTTCATTATTTAATAAATCCAAAAAACTAACCAAAATACCAATATGAAAACCGGACCGGACCTTAGGTCTAATCTTTATAATTACAAAAAAAAACTAATTGGAAATTCAAATCTATAAGATTAAAATCAAATGGAAATTAAAACCTATTTAAAATTTATATCTCAAATTAAATAGTTTTTCTAATTAGCTATATTTAAGCTGAATCAGATACCTAAACCGAACTCCGACCGAATTATAATCAACTGGATTATGAAGGGAAAGTCGTCAAAATGATTGAGCCCTTTAAAAATTATGGATAAATAATTGTCGTTTATTTAAACTTATGGTCCCCATTAATTAAATCACATAACGAAAATTAATAATAACATACTGAAGTCTACGTTCTCTGGCGGCTTTAAAGAACTTTTCAAAACACGACAGCTTCAACAACAAGCAAAAAAAGAACTCACAGACAAAAACTATAAGAAAACAATAAACACAGACTTCACAAACTGTTTTCTTCTCCTCCCTTCATTTCTTAAACAAAAAAATATGGATAACGTAGTCGCCAAGAAAGCCACGGCGATGTTTAACCACCGGCGTTTAAACCGCTCTCGATCATCACTGTTCACAGCGTTTGCTGCCTCAGTTATATCTCTCATCGTTTTCACGATCTTCATCGTCTCTCATGTACTGGTTAGAGACTTCTCCGAGGTTGTGACGATAGAGATCAAGACGGTCGTTCCTTACTTACCTCTGAGGTCAGAGAAAGAGCAGAGTAACTATACGATCACAGTCACGGAGAGTAACAATCTTCACGTTCTCGACGTTTTTGGAGGCAGAGACGTGTCGGAGAAGTTTCAGCAGAGAGCAACAGAGTTTTCGAGAGATGATTGCGAAGTCAACTTCATGATGACGTGGATCTCTCCCGCGGAGATGTTCGGTAAGAGAGAGATCTTGTCGGTAGAAAGCGTGTTTAAGTCTCATCCTAAAGGCTGCTTGATCATTTTATCTTCAACAATGGATTCTCCTCTAGGGTTTAGAATCTTGAAACCGTTTCTTGATCGTGGCTACAGAGTTACAGCTATAACTCCTAACTTGCCTTATCTGCTCAAGGACACGGCCGGAGAAACATGGCTCGAGGAGATTCAGACAGGGAAACGAGATCCTGGGAAGATCTCTTTAGCTCAGAACCTCTCGAACCTCATGAGACTCGCGTACTTGTTCAAGTTCGGAGGTGTTTATCTAGACACTGACATGATAGTGCTGAAGAGTTTCAAACGCTTAAGGAACGTGATCGGTGCGCAGACTCTCGAACCGGTTTCGAGAAACTGGACGAGGTTAAACAATGCGGTTTTGATCTTCGACAAGGACCATCCTCTCTTGCTAAAATGCATTGAAGAGTTCGCGTTGACTTTTAACGGAAACGTTTGGGGTCATAACGGACCGTACCTTGTCTCTAGAGTGGCTAGAGCCGTGGAAGGAAACGTGGGATATAACTTTACTGTCATGACACCTTCTGCGTTTTATTCGGTTAATTGGGTTGAGATTGAGAAGCTCTTCAAGGTTCCAAGAACAGAGAAGGACTTGAAGAGAGTTCAAGTCAAGGTTCTTGAGATGCAGAGGAGAAGCTATGGGTTGCATTTGTGGAATAAGTTTAGTAGTAAGTTTGAGATTGAAGAAGGTAGTGCCATGGATAAAATTGTTACAGATCATTGTGTGATCTGTGAGAAAGTCACTGCATCATAATACTTTGTTTCATTTTGTAAGTTCATTCCATTGTAGTATAGCTTGTTAACTGTAAATAGAAATAAAAACCTCTTGTTTGGGCTAATAAATAATCCAAACACTATTGGGCCAGGCCCATTTATTGATCAGGTGCCTGTTTTCCTGGGAAAGTGTGAAACTTTCAAACGTTACAGGGTTTGGTTTGGTTTGATTGCCTACACAGCAAAAGGTTTGTTACTTGGGAGAACACCTGAACAGGATGAAGAGCAACATCAAGATCAAAATTTTACTGTTGTAAAAATTGTAGGCGCTTTATTTTACTACCGTAGGACAACTGATATTTGTAAAGAATAATAAGAACATAAATTAAAATTTCAATACCGAAATATAAAAATAAAGAATTACAGAGTCGAGATAGTTAATCTCTTTCCTTAAATCTTTAAACGCCCCGTAGTGTGTCGGTTTCATGGCGCTCAGATTCCCATGATAAAACTGCATCATTGTTTCTGTTTACCATCACCGAAAAACAGAATCTATCGATCCTATTTCTGTGATGTACTCTCAGACTCAAAATAAAAAAAATACTAGCATAACTATTCTGAGTGGGAGAAATGTTTCTTGATTGTATGAATGTGTGTATTTTCTATAATGCTAGCAAACCCTTTTATAGAAAAATCATGAGAAGCACAAGTTTCATTTTTCAACACAAAAAATGAAACTTCCATGGTGCACTAATGGAGTCTTTAATTCTTGCAATTACTATGTGAATTTATTCCACATTTTGACCAAAAAATTAAAGAGTAAAATTATTTTTTGTTTGACCAATTCAAAGTAAATAATATACTTTAAAATGAATTTCTTTTTTATATTTTATCAATATAAAAGTTCAACATATATTTGATTTAAGTTAATGGACATGAAGTCCAACTAAAAAAACAAAACCCAAATCCAAGATCAAATATCTAATGTATGTATTTGCTAGTTTATACAAGATTCTCAAATCACACACATTAGACCTCCATTTCTCATTCAAATAAAACTTCATTTTTGACATATGAATACCTTATTCATAATGTTCAAAAAATAGTTCCAACAATCCCCCACATGAATAGAAATGATTTTAGACACTAGATGACTTGACAGACTTGACTTCCTAGACAAGAATCGACCTTAAGACTTTTGAGAGTACAAACGAAAAATCCACTGCATGATGAGTTGGTAGCAATTTTTCAGCCTTGAACCAGTCATTGTTAATAGCTATCAGATTTACTCGGCCAGGAGGTGGCCATGATGTCTTGACCCTCCCGGGCTTTGGTGTAAACCTAGACAATAGCTACAACACAACTTCATTCTCTCACATAACTAGGTTCTCTATTGTGTTCATTTTGGCCGTGAACAGTCCTGGTAATCATGAGTGAACTTGGAGAATATAGCATTTCCTTCATTCTCCTAGAAACGGCCACATTTCACACTCACAAGGTGATTTGTCATTAGCTTTGTTTAGAGGAGTATCATGTACTACTCCATTCATATCTCAAAGCTATGGACACAAATCATTAAAATCAAATGCTTATCCTATAATCCTTACATGTAGCACTGTTTAATCACCATAGGAACTGGGTATAGACCGAAGTCTTACAGTGTTTTGGGCAGACTTAGTTTGACTTAGTTGTCTCCTTGAACCTATTTCTTGGGATCTCCAGTCAGTTAGGTAGAGTTACCGCCAAACCTAATCTTAATTCACAGGCGACCCATTCCTTTAGATGATATAACAATTTGATCTCATGACACACCTTTAATATAAGGATCCTAGGTTGTCATCATAATGAACATAATCTCTTGAGATTAGCTGAGATCAATTGTCTAATGATTTTTGTCATCTTTTTTAAGATACAATTAACCATTATACACAAAACTCAGTGTATGACACTAGTTTTTTTTTCTCAAAAAAAAATCATATTGTGATAACTATCACTAAATTCATTTGGCCTCTTGCCAACAACTTTATATGGTAAGCAAAGCTTCCCCCATATTTCTTGAGATAACTTAAAAACATGCATATTTACATTTAAGATCTCTTAAGAGTTTAGAAAAATGATCTAATTTAAATGAATAAAAAGCAATTTCGAAAATTATTACAATTTTCTTGAAAAATGTGTTTCATTCTTAGAAATTCACATTTTACATACAATTATTTTCATAGTTCACTCAAGTTGATTAATAAATCCAACTTGTATGTTTTGGATCTTTTCCAAACACTTTTTTAGCAAATATACATATCATTACAAGATATTATTTTTGCCATCAAAACCACACAATTTTATATGATTATTCTCAACCATATTGACTTTAGAAACTACAAAACACATGTCAGTTTCAGTCATATTGGTTTTAGTATTTTAATTTTTTTTTTCATGGTCAATCCTTTTACAAATTGCATTTAAGCATTGACGAAATATAAATGTTTTGATCAGTATCAACAAACATTTTATTTTCTATGGCAAATGATTTATATGTGGCAGACCTCTCCCAAACTAAATTTGGGGCGTCGACTCACTAAATCCATTTCCATATATATACCTTTCGATCTCTTAAAGATCGAGATTTTATTAATCA
>NC_027748.1:41287939-41297666 GCF_000695525.1 Brassica oleracea var. oleracea | reverse complement strand
GACTAATCTAGGAAAACGTTTTATTCAACATATTGTTTTACTAATTAAGTACCAATAGTTATAAATATATTTTTGACCAAAAGCAATAAACCCTTTTCCTTTGCAATTTGTAACGGTTTGATATAAAATCAACATCAGTTTTCTTTTCTTTTTTGTTTTAAAAAAAACATATTGAAAATGATCAAAACTGATAGAAATTTTTTTTTTAAATCATTAAATTTTGCAATTTAATATAATCAATAATCAAACACCACAACCTGCTATTTACTTTCCCGTTCGATTGCTAGAACCCACGATCAGCACCTGTTGACTAGTTTCATAAAACTTAAGCCAATGTTAGTATCATTAGTGCTGAAAACAAGATCGATCACTACTATTGACTGAACACGATTAATACTAATAACCGATTGTCTCAAGTGGCAGAAAAAATATTTTAAAAAAATCTAGCAGATCGGACTCGAGCATCTTTTAACCTGTTCTTAAAAAACAAAAACTTTTAACAAATATCAGTATTGTTAGCGCAAAAGCATAAACAATATTTAAAGATTTAAGAGTGTAGGAACTTTATTTTACTACCATAGGACAAATGATATTTGTAAATTAATAATAATAAGAATATAAATTAAAATTTCAATACCAAAATATAAAAATAAAGAAGAATTGCAGAGTTGAGATAGTTAATCTCTTTCCTTAAATCTTTAAACGCCCCGTAGTGTGACGGTTTCTTGGCGCTAAGATTCCCAGGATAGAACTGCAGCATTGTTTCTGTTTACCATCACCGAAAAACAGAATCTATCGACCCTATTTCTGTGATGTACTCTCAGACTCAAAATAAAAAAAATACTAGCATAACTATTCTGAGTGGGAGAAATGTTTCTTGATTGTATGAATGTGTGTATTTTCTATAATGCTAGCAAGCCCTTTTATAGAAAAATTCATGAGAAGCACAAGTTTCATTTTTCAACACAAAAAATGAAACCTCCATGGTGCACTAATGGAGTCTTTAATTCTTGTCAATTATTATGTGAATTTATTCTACATTTTGACCAAGAAATTAAAGAGTAAAATTATTTTTTGTTTGACCAATTCAAACTAAATAATATACTTTAAAATGGATTTGTTTTTTATATTTTATCAATACAAAAGATCAACATATATTTGATTTAAGTTAATGAACATGAAGTCCAACTAAAAAATCAAAACCCAAATCCAAGATCAAATATCTAATGTATGTATTTGCTACTTTATACAAGATTCTCAAATCACACATATTAGACCTCCATTTCTCATTCAAATAAAACTTCATTTTTTACATATGAATACATTATTCGTAATGTTCAAAAAATAGTTCCAACAAAAATCACTAGAGACCTCTTCTGTTGTAAATGGAGTCGAAGAAATTTGTCTTTGTAAAGTTTCGGTTCTAAATGATATTACAAGAACCATTGTTCTAAAACCGGTTTAAGGGGCGGTAAATTAAGTCTAAGCGAAACAAATGATTTTAAAAAAAAAATCGGTTTACGCCTTCAAAAATCAGTTTCGGCATTCGTCTAGTCAATGATCCACTATAAAAAGCCTAATTACTGTCTAGTGATTTATTGAACTCAAATCCCTTTTCAAACAACATAAAAAGACACTAACTATTGACTGATGAGAAACTACTTTAGGTTTTAGTTGAGTGGGAAAACTCAAGTTCAAGAACAATATAGTGAAATGCAGGCTTTCATGAGGTTGGAGGTCTACCCATGGAAGTGATCTCGGTAGAAGGAAAAAATTATTAGCTCTTCATCAGTTAGTTGTATGATACAACTTGTGGCTATTGATCTCTCCATGATTTACCCGTTAATTAATGACATCTTTTAGATATAAAAAACAATATTATGTCAGCATCATGGTTTTTTTTTATGTCAGCATCATGGTTATATGTGTGTATTCTAGACTTGTATAGATAACTAGGATTCAACTACTCCTTTGTCTTTCTCAAACCTACTCAACCTAATGATCTCTTTACTCATGTAATGTTTTACCTTTTTAAACAAGACAGAGAATCTTTCTTTATGTCTTTTGCTTTCTTGCCAATGTTATAAAACCTTTTGTTCCAACTTCTGGTAGTGCATTCCACTTCTCACACAAGGTCTTTGTCTTGAGAGGAAGAGGAGCACATTTTTTAAAGGTGTAAGCTTTTCCCTTGGATTCTTTAGATACTATTGATACGTTTTGTTCTTGTTAGGTCAGTTTTTCAGGACCTACATTTTCCAAAATGCTAAAAGTATCTTATGATGAAAATAAATTGTGTGTTTCTTTTCTTTTTTGATGAATCATCAAATCCTTCTTTTAAGAAATCTCTTGGAATTTTCCTCTTGTTATTTTTTGTTGAACAAGAATTATTATCAACGGGGTCAATAAAGAAGAAAGACAAGTGGGGATTTCCCATGAGCTTTCTTGTCTTTGGTCCTTTGATGTCGACCCCTCTTTTTGATTTTTAAACCTTGCTTCCCTCTTTTTCTTTTGTCATTAAAATTTAAGAAACTAATTATATTCCAGGTTCATGAAATTTAATGGATTAATACAATATAAATATAACTTATGTTAGTGTTTATTCCAAAAAAAAAAAAAACACATAAGGTTAGTGTAATTTTCTATTTATTTCCTCCCATAAACTTTTATCTATGCTTTGCAATGATTGTTTTTTTGGTTATAACGTTTGCAAAATGAATGTTGAAAATATGATCAAGAATTATTGCCTTTCTAGTCAAAACTCGCAATCTTTGTGTGAATTGTAAAGAAATAAATAAACAAAACACACCTATACAATGCATTATTCGCAATTCTAACTCCTTTTGACACATTACAACAACATGAAAACGACCCGACCCGTATCCGAATCGGGACCGGATCAAATCAAGAAGACCACGTTGGGACAGAGTTTGATCTGGTCAGAGAAAAAGAAGAGTTCAAGAACTGAATGCAGTCTTCAATAGCTTCTGCTCTGTGAGACTCCGACTCAGCTAGAGACTTTGACCTTTTCATATAAATAGACGACGAAGAAGAAGCAGACGAGGAAGACAGCAATAACGACGACGACGTTTTGTCAGTCTTATTCCTCCCGAAGGACATAAAACGCAGCGTTCTGGCGAAACTATCCCCAATACGTCGCATCAGCTTCCTGGCGGCAGGGGAGCTCCTCAGACCACAACCGAGAAATCCGATCATAACCACCTTTCTCCGGTCGTGATGTTTTGAGAATATGGGCTCGTCTGTGGCTTCTGGGTTCGGGCAGAAACTTACTCGTTTGCATGCTCTTCTTGACATTTTTCTCTGAAACTATGTTGACAGAGGGAAGAGAGAGAGCTTAAGCAAAAAAAAAAAAAAAAGAGAGGGAAGAGAGAGATAGACCAAAATAGTAAAAGAGGAGACTTTGAAGACCATTTATAGGGGAGGTGTGTATAATAATAACATAAAAGACTTTGGGTGTGAAAATGTAAAGAGATAAAATAGAGGGGTCAGTTCAACAACCACACTCAAAAATGAAACTTGTAACTCAATTTTTTATTTGACAACTTCTTAAAACTCTTTTTTTTTTCCTTGTAATTCATTTATCTACTTCATAATTGTACAAATACAAAAGTTTATCTATGAAAATGAATTTAGTGTTGGGACTCTTTTATCTTTTAACGTCTACAAAATTTTCCCTATTTATTTGTCAAAAAATAAATTCCCTAGTTATAAGAGGTACTACTACCACATGTGTGTATACTCTAACAACACACTTATATACTCTTAGTTGTCGCTATATATAAATTGCTATATACTCTTTATCTCTAAGTATCGTTCTAGAGTTTTGCACACAAATTAAAAAACTAGTTAAAAATTTGTTCTTAATATTTATTATTTATTTTAGTTTAATTAAAAACAAAAAAAGATAAATTAATAAAAATTTGCATTGAAATTATAAAACTATATTTATTTTATAACACAATAATTTTATGCCACTTCATTTAAAATGGAGAAAGTATTTAGGAAAAAAAAATGTTATACGTTTCCCACGAAATCAACTGGTTTGAAAGTTTGAACGGTTCAAACTTTGAACTATGAAATTGAGAAAAATATAAGCAAACGCGTCAGCCGACAAATGCAACGAGTATTTTTTTTTTAAAATAATCTTTGTTGGACGATAAGGAATGAGTTCACATTATTAGTACATTAATCAAGTAATTTACTGGTTGACAATAAAGTAATCGAAACGGAACATTATTAGTAGTACTATATGTTTATTCAATCTGTTCTTACATATATGTTAACATCAGACTTTCAAAAGAAGTAAACGAAACGTATGAAGGAACCCCATAAAAATGTTCTCTGCACGATATGCGGGCGGTGTGAGGTGGTGGTTCCAGAGGAATGTCCTCTCAAAACAGTGAGTGCTGCGCTCAGGTCTTTTGTTTCCTAGTCCTTTTGTTTCATCTTTCTCAGTTTTCAAATGTAAAATCACTTTGAAAAGAAGACATAAGCTTAATTATTTCTCTTGAAAAATTTAACTAGTTCTTGTTCTACATCCCTTTTAATCACGACAGATTATGCATTTACAATGTCACATATGTAAACATCGTTCTTCTCCTGGTACAAGATTCAGGACCCACTTTGTCTTGTCTTCTTCTTCTCACTTTGATGGTTATTGCAACATACTAACATGGGAATGTTTAACTGAATCAACGAAAGTCTTTGTTCAGTCATCTCGTGACACAGGATCAAATGTCTAGAGACACACAACATTCACATGTGTCATCAGTTGCCACTTGCTTCTATGTCGCTTAACTGAGAAGAGAAGCAGAGGGAAATGAACGAAATGTGAAATAAACCTCAACATGGGTCATTCACAAGAGAGGCCATAGAGGAAAGCAGACACTATGGATGCATACAAAATGTTATTAGAAGTTAGTTCTTTGACCTTCTAATTGGTTCCTCCCTAATCACTTAATTACTAATAATCATTTGGAGAGCAACTCAGATTAAATACTAAAGTTGATGTGTTGTATATGAATTTGTTAGTTGTTAAGGTTGAATAAAGTACGGTATGTTTGTTCGTATATGAAAAAGGTAGGAGTGGAACTGTATATAGTGAAATAGGTTTTTTTCCAAAGTCTCGAGTAAGAGTGATCAGACCTTAACCGGTTTAATATTATCATCTGAAACATCAAACCGTTAAATCAGACCAAGTTGTAGGCATGGACGTTCGGAGGCCCATCGGCTTCGGTTTGGTTGATTCGGATTTTCGGTGCTATGCTCATAAGTCCCGTTCGAGTTTTACTAATTATAGGGTCGGGTTCGGCTCGGTTCCTTCCGAGTTCGGTTCGGATTGGATTGTAACCAATATTTGAAATCGTCCAAAAATATATTTTTCAGACCTCAAAAGATGATAATTTTTTTTTCAAAATTTTGAAATTATTCACAAATCTAATTAAAAATTAGTTAAACTATCTAAATTAATTAAAAAATATAAAAATAACAAATAAAACAAACTACAAAAATATTTTAAATACTCTAAAGTATCTAAATCACCTTAACATATATAAAAACATTAACATATTTAACTAATTTCGGATATCTTCGGATTCTAGTTTGGATTTTGGTTCGGTTCGAATTATAACCAAACTCCAAAGAGCTTATAAGTCATGTTCGGATATTTTTGTATAACGGTCCGGATCCAGTTTCAGTTTTTCCTGTTCGGGTTTAGGCAATCTTTTCGGACATCTTTAACACCAAATGTTCTGTCCAATGCCTCAAGACATTCCATTTCAAGAACTCAGTTCATCTGTCTCTCGAAATCCACGGGAGATGGAACTTCAGATTCCGATCTCGATCCTCCAAAGCCCGAAGGAGATTCCCGGAGACAAGAACTCTTGGCCAGGATCGCCATGCTTCAGACATCGAAAGTCCGTTTAACTGACTTCCTGGACGAACGTTCAGATTACCTCACCAAGTTTGCCGAAGAAGCCAACGCTGAGTTTGACAAGGTTGGTGAAGACGCCATGAAAGACCTCGACGAAGCAAGCTCAAGGGTATTGTTTCAATGTCTTTTTTTTTAACAACTATTTTTTTATATAAAATGTAAAGTTACATTAAAAAACAAAAAAAAAACTATGTTTCAATGTCTTTTTATTAAAAATGTTCATAATTATTTTTCTAACATTTTCAAGTAATATGAAACTTTAAATGTCAAATTTAAAGTTTGAAAATGTTTAGTTTCAATTATTAATAGTTTATTTTTTGGTCATTTTTGACTTATATAAGCTGATATTATTATTATTTTTTTCTGAGTAGATATTAGAGAACATTGAGAGCAAGATGCAAGCGTTTGAGGAATCTGCGGGGTTGAACAGGTTGGAGATAGAGGAGAACGATAACAAGTTGGCTGAGTTCGAGGAGAAGATCGTGGAAGACAGGAACGAAGGATTGTTCTTCAAGAGCTTACGAGATAAAAAGCCTGTGGATGTAGAGAAAGCTAAAGAGGAGACAGAGAAAATACAAGAGGTTACCAAAGTAAGTGCAGGATCAAAGTCAAGAAGGAACATTTACCTCGGTTTGATTGGGATCTTGGTTGTATCAATTGCTGATTCGTTTGTTTCTTCACCGGATTGGAGAAAAGTAGCGGTTCTTGGAGGTATTCTTGTCGCACTGGTCACTCAGTTCGTATATGAGCAGACATTGTTATCAGAAGAAGTAGGTAAGGGTAAAGGAAACAAGAAGGAATGAACGAGAGACAGGAAGAGTTTGGACTCTGTGTCAATCAAAATAGATTAATATGACTTGGTACATCAAGTTAAATGATGTTTACTCGAATCATTCACACAAATGTGAGTCACCCATATGCTCGTAATGTATGTATATTCCACTGTATAATGCTATTTAGGGAATGACGACCATGTCAGAGTGTGTTCAATGATTTTGCTTTGTTAAACAAGTACTTAAATTAACTGAAATTTTGGAACCAATAACGGCTGGTTAAAGGCGGTTTATTCCGGTTATAATTGACAACGTAACCAAGTCATTCCTTTGAAACCCCTCCCTCTCCCCTTAACATTTTAAAAGTAAACCAATTGCACCGAAACAAAACCAAACCAACAAAAACGACAAAGAAGGTTCAGAGAGCTAAACCACTTAAACCGAACCATCCAATGAACAGTTTTGATCAATACAGCCTCATAACATTCCTCGCTATAGAATGCCCGTGACTATTAGCCCACCCGCCGCCACCACCACCTCCTCCGCCAGCTCCAACGCTCATTCTCCGGCTACCTGTCATAGGCGCCAAATAAAAATCCAACATTCCGTTTTCCCCATTCTTAGACGAACACCTTGAACTCTTATTCCTCTCCAACCCGTTGACTTTCCTCCCCGGTACACCACCGGTGCTCCGCCAGCTCACATTACTATTACTCCTCTCCATCCTCGGTCCTCCTTCTCCGCCGCTCCTCAGCTCCGGCCATGACTCCGACAACGATCTCTCCACCATTCCACCGTGTTCCTCCCCTTCCTCGTACTTGTTAACACTCTTCCTGTAGATAAGTCCTAAGATACTCCACTTCCCCCACCGTCTCGACTTCTTGCCGTTATCGTTACTATTCACTTTCCTCTCACCGGTGATCGCCGGTTCCCGGTAAAAGCCGTTATCATTACTATTCACTCTCCTCTCACCGGTGATCGCCGGTTCCCGGTAAAAGCCGTTACCTCCCGGCCCGACAACGTAACTGTCATCCCTCATTGATCCTCCTGAGTAAGTATCTATTGATATAGACACTCGCGGCTTCTGCTCATCCGCCACAACCGCCACGGCCGTTTTTCTTATAGAGCTTGATCTGTCGAGACTCTTCCTCCTCCGGGAGGATGAGTCATTGTAATAGTCTCGGGTTTGGATTGACCCGCCCGGGATTATAACAGGGTCGGACTCATTGTTCACTGTATTAACCACTGGTGGTGGCGCTGGTTGTTCCACCGGAATCTGCATATCTGATCGGGTTTGCACCGCCGCATCTTCCAACACGGAGAGCATCGACGGCGGCGGCGGAGGTCTCGCCGTCCGTCCGATCAGAGTCCCGTCCCACGAAGCTCTCGGCTCGTCGAACGAGTAACGAGGATCGTCGGCCGAGATCCTCCCGATATCGACGGAGAATCTCCCGGCGGCGTCGAGGGAGAATCGAGGATCGGTGTCGCATGACCTCCGGTAGTCGGCGATCTCCGACTGCGTATCCCGGAGCTGTCTCCCTATCGGTTTCTCCACCGGTAGCCTCTCGGATCCCGGCCGGTGGTGATCGTCGCCGCCGCCGTTACGCCGCTTCTTCAGTTTCTGGTTCCATTTGTGAAGCTTCTTGCTGAAAACGGAGGCGGCTGACCAGAAACTACGTCGTACCGATGGCTTCTTGGTTTGAGAAGAATCAAGATCTATTATCTCCTCTTCGGTTACAGCTTTCTCCGTGACTTTAACTTCCTCTATCTCATCTCTCTCTTCAACAACTTCGTCGCTGGAATTATCATTAAGAGTCTCGAAGTCGACGTAGTCATCTTCAGTTTCAGCTTCTTCATCGTTAACCTCTAACACAGGCTCTTGAACGCTAGAGTTTCTAGGCTCGGTCTCATCTTGAGTAAACAAGTTCAAGAGAGAGCTACGAAGTCTGACGTCGCAGGATCTACGCTGCGGCTCGAACGCGCCGGAGAATCCCTCGTTGTTCTTTGACGCCGAGAACGATTTCGTGCGGCGGAGCTCCGGGAAGAATCCGGGTTTTACCCGACCGTTTCCACCGCCTCCGTTTTTACCAGAAGGCTTGAAGAGGGCTTTGAGAGCCGCTGCGGAGATGGTGGGAGGCTTCCGAGAGGAAGAGGATGCAGCAGTGTCATTGTTGGTTTGGTCTAAGACTGAGAGGCGTTCACAGAGACAGGAAGGGCAGAAACCGGTGAATCTCTCTTCCGGGTGACGGTCGCAGGAGGTTGAGAGACGGTGTGGCTGTGGAGGTTGTGGAAGTGGAGCTAGAGCTGCTGCGGCGGAGACTGGGTCAGTTGCCGGATTCATGATTGGAAATGGTGGTTAGTCCTTCCTCTGCTCTAGAGTATTGTCATCACTGTCTCTCTCGGCTTGTAGAGAGAGACAAGACAACACCGAGATTATACAGAGACAGGGACAGAGAGAGATTGGTAGTGTTGTTTCTGATTCTTTGTCTGGTTCCAACGGTAATTGAAAAAGAAAGGAGATGAACAAATTAAAATAAAAATGTTTCAAGGAATATCAAATCAAAAGATGGAAAATGGATTATGCTGATTATGTTACGAAAGACAAAAGAAAAGATGAGCCGCTTTAGTTGAAAATATAAAAAGATATAGGGCCCGCTGCATTATTTGCACAGTAAATTTCTTTATATATACGAACATTTGCGTTCGTTTGTAAATACATCATCCTTCTCCTTCAATAACACATCCTCTCTTTTTATCAGTATTATCTTCTTCGTACGGGTATAAAATTTTGCTTTATTTAAATTCCTGCGATATAATAAAATTCCAGTTCTTTTTATAACACGTTATCAGCACGATCACTCTGCGATTCGGTAAAATTTATTTGTATCATTTATACCCTGTTATAATGGTCGGTATACCGCCTCTACTATTATTTATATTATGTTATAATGGCCGGAATACCGCCTATATTATTTACTAGTAATTTAATTTATTTATTGGTCGG